>NC_090334.1:62422368-62589868 GCF_035084215.1 Heptranchias perlo
TAAAGGGCAGTCCTCCAAAGCTCCTCCTGCAGCAAACAACCAATTTAGGAGCATGGAGCAGGCCAGAGGCAAGGCTGCTCCAAGGTTCTCTGACTCCTCACTCCAGGTGCTGCTCGATGGGGTGAGGAGTAGGAGGGAAATTTTTTTCCAATCGGATGGGAAGAGGTGTCCTCCCTCCATCACCAAGAAGGCCTGGCTGGAGGTGGCCGAGGAGGTCACCAGCAGTGGTAATGTGTCCAGAACCTGGGTGCAGTGCAGGAAGAGATTTAATGACCTAACCAGGTCAGCCAAAGTGAGTATACTTACGCATTCTCCCACACTCCATCTTCCACATCACCTCCACCACCACACAACTCCTTCTGCACTGCCACCACAACGCTCTCGCATCACTCCTCACATCCACTCAACTATCATCCTCACCTTGCCTGCACGTACTCACTGCCCCAGTTCCCATTCAAACACTACCATGCAACCCAATCCTCATACAATCTCATGACTATGTCTCACACGCACCCTCCCATGCATCTACCTCACGCTCAACCCCACCCACACCAATGCATGCAGTGGGTCACCATGCAACCATCACTCAATCATGCCTCTGTGTTTTGCCTTGATAAGAGAAGAGATGCCAGAATGCCCGGGAGAGGGCAACGACCGGAGGGGGCCCGCCACACCAGGTGGCATTAACAGATGCGGAGCAGCAGGCACTCGAAATAAGCCGGACGCTGGAGTGCCTGTCCGTGGTGAACACGGAGACTGGGAGTGCACAAACGGCTGGTGACAGAAATCTAAGACTCAGCACTCATGATAGCGAATGATCTTAGCTTCATTTGGCATTTGCAGCACCTCAACAATTGTCCACATGCTTAATTCTTCTTTTTGTTCTCTTGCAGGGCCATCTGTGAGCGCCGTGACTGCGGAGGGCGATTCCTCAGAGGACCTGCCGTCCTCTGAGGGTCCATCGTCAAATCTGAGCCAGCCATCCACCAGCACAGATACACACACCTCGGTGGGTTCCCATCCTCACTTAGTTGGGCTTGCACATGGTGAGTCACCACACATATGTGAGCACGAGCAGACCCTGGTGGCAGGGGCAGCCGTGGAGAGTCCGCGTCAGTGGGAGTACTCTTCTTCAGGTTCTGCTCAGCTGGACCCAGATGCCGAACCCTGGGGGCCAGCCGTGAAAAGGAGATTCATCGAGGGGCAGCAGCACGTTGCCGAGGTACTGGAACAGTTGCCACGCGCACTCTCCACAGTCGTGCAGAGGATGGAGGAGTCCAATTCCTGCATGAGTGGAATACTGTCACAGGGATGTGAAGGCATCTCTGAGATAGTTTCGCGGGTAGGTGCGGGAATGTCTGCAATGGAGGGAAGGCTAGCCTCCTCGAGCGTCAAGCATGGCTGAACAATGAGTCTATTCAGGCCCTGACAATGGCCGTTCAGATTCAGGGTGAGCAGTATTCTGCCGCCTTGAACAGGCTGACAAATACCTTACAACTGGCCTTCCAAGGCTTCACACAAGTCCTCCAAACTGTCGTCCAGCATGGTGGAAGGAGTGATGTGAGCCTGGGCCAGGAGAGGTATGATGGTGAAAGGGGACATGGAAGTGGGGACGCCACTCAAAGCGCTCCCACGTCTCATCCGTTGCCCCCCTCACAACCAGTACCTGCAATGCTGCCCCCTCTCCAGGTGGCCGAGTCTGCCCCTGCACAGGTGCAGGTGGAGCAGTCTTTGGAGGGGCCCTCACGGGCACCCAAACCCAGAGAGCGTCCGCGCAAAGCATCTCATCAGTCAGGGCATGGACAAGAGCAACCTGCCACAACCTCTGCTGAAGCCACAGGGGTAGCACCACGTCGGGGTTCCCGTAAACGCAAGGTGAAGGATTTGTGAGCACAAAGGGGATGCACAGGGGTGAAAGACGAAATGTCACATTTTTGATTTATTTTCCTTTGTTTTGCAAAAAAATCATAAAATCTTGTTATCACCACTACTGCCACGTCTTTGAAAATCTTGTCTGGTTTGCGCAATAATCCCCTTTCCTGAGGATCACCATGAGGACCCACACCTGATGCCACCCAGGTGTATTTGCAGGGCTCTTTTGTGCAGATGACTGAGAGACGCCGGCCATGTCCCCTATGGCACACTGAAAGGATGCGGAGGAGAAGTTGTTGAGGGCAGTGGTGACTTTGACAGTGACAGGTAAGAAGATGGTGCTCGGGCCAGTCGGGAGCAGCTCGGTATCAAGGAGGCTGCAGATGTCTACGACTACATGTCGAGTGACTCTGAGTCTCCGTGTGCACTGCTGCTCAGAGAGGTCCAGGAAGCTGAGCCTCAGTCTGTGGACCCTGTGGCGAGGGTAGTGCCTCCTGCGATGCATCTCTCTCTGCCGTTGCCCTCCCTCCTGCTGTGCAGGTGGATGTGTCACAGCACTGTATTGTGGAGTTCCACGTGTCAGAGGTGGACGGCTTGGCCGGCGAGGCTGGTGATGCTGTTCGTCCTCCGAGGAGGTCATGACTGCAGCTATGGCGGCCCCCATCTGGAAGATGTATGTTTGAGCGGGTCAGCAAGGTAGGTAAATGTGTCTGCACACCGGGGTTGAGGTTGCAAGTTTGTGAATTTTATTGTTAGGAGAAGGGTGGTGGAGGCCAAACTTTGTCCAAAGTGACAGAGTGGCCTCCTGCAATGAGTGAGGGTCTCTCCCCCCACCTGTCAAATGGACCTTTGCAACTGCCACATGCTGGTGGCTGCAACACATCCATTTCAACTGGGAGTGTTTCCCCCAGTACGGGAAACACTCTCAATTTAGTTGAAAATCCCACCCCTCCTAAAATATCCTACAAATCAGGTCTGCTAATGACCTGAACTATCAAATTAATTGCCTTAAGTGGGATCCCGCCGGCTTTGATTGCCGGTGGGAGTTCCGCATGTGGGAGCTGCGCGCGCATCACTGGGGAACCCGGAAGTGGGCGTATTGGAGCCGGGCTCCAGACCCGCTCCGGGAATCCCCAATTTTTGGAGCCCCCCTCTGCCACCAACCCGCCAGCTCGGACATCCAAAAATCAAGCCCATTGTGTTCTCCTTTACAGCAATCCAACTCTGGGTGAATGCCAGCTGAAATATGGCCTTCCCAGAGAACTTTGGCCGTGTATGGAAAACCAGGCAACGTGACATTCCCAAACCCTTAGAAAAGATCAAACAACCCTTCCAGCCTACACATGATAATTCAAAGTTCTTTTGTGTCCAAAAATGGGATCATTCAGTAATTAAAATTAAACAACTGCATTAAAAAGAGATCTGGAGATATATGTGGACAAATCGTTGAAAGTGGCAGGGCAGGTTGAGAAAGTGGTTAAAAAGCATATGGGATCCTGGGCTTTATAAATAGAGGCATAGGGCCCGATTTTAGCACCCGCGACCGGGTGCGTTCTCGGCGGGGGGGCCCCGAAAATCCCGAAATCCCGGAGTGGGACCGGATCGCGCCTTGATCCCGCCCACTTCCGGGTTGCGCGCTGACGTGCGGGGGTGCGTGCGCAGCCCCCGCTGGTGGGAATCCCGCAGGCAATTAAAGCCAGCGGGATGCCACTTGAGTGTATTTACTTTGGTTGTTCAGGTCATTAACTGACCTGATTAAGGGACTGTGTGTGATTTTGGATAAACATGGGATGTTTCACACACTGGGGGAAACAGTCCCAGTTGAAATGGACGTGTTGCAGCCGTCAGCCTGTGGCAGCTGCAAAGGTCCATTTGACAGGTGGGGCGGGGGGCGGGGGGGAGGCCCTCAGCCATTGCAGGAGGCCGCTCTGTCACTTGGGACAAAGTTTGGCCTCCACCACCCTCCTCCTGATGGTCGAAGTCACCAACCTGCACACTTACCCCGGGGTCCGGAGACATTGCGGACCCCCTCAGATGTACATCTTGCGGATGGGGGCCGCCGTAGCTGCAGTCATGACCTCCTCAGAGGGCGAACAGCATCGCCAGCCTCACCAGCCTCGCCATCCACGCCGTCCACCTCTGACACGTGGAGCTCCACAACAGAGTGCTGTGACACATCCACCTGTACAGCAGGAGGGAGGGCTACCGCAGAGAGAGATGCGTCGCAGAGGGCACTACCCTCGCCACACGTTCCACAGACCGAGGCTCAGCCTCCTGGACCTCTCTGAGCAGCAGTGCACATGGAGGCTCAGAGTTACTCGACATGTAGCCGTGGACATCTGCAGCCTCTTTCATGCCGAGCTGCTCCTGGCTGGCCCTTGCACCATCTTCCTACCTGTCGCTGTCAAAGTCACCACTGCCCTTCCGAACTTCTGCTCCACAGCCTTCCAGGCTGCGACCGGGGACATCCCCGATGTCTCTCAGTCGTCTGCACAGAAGAGCCCTGCAAATACACCTACACCCACTCTGCAGTGACACAATGGGTGGCATCAGTGGTGGGTCCTCATAGGGATACCCAGGAACGGGCATTATTGCACAAACCGGACAGGATTCGCGAAGACATGGCAGTAGTGGTGCCAATGTAATGTGTGATGTGCGTTGTTCTTTAATTCAATAGAAGTAAGAACCATGACAATCCCTCAAACACCCTTGTGCATCCCCTTCATGCTCACGACACGTTTGCCTTACGCTGCTTACTGCACATATGTGATGCATGCCCTGTGGCTGCAGCACAGGTGGTGGCAGGTTGAGTGAGGCTGGCCGTGAGAGAGATGCACGAGAGGGTGAGTATGGGATAGAGCCATGAGATTGTATGAGGATTGGGTTGCGTGGTAGTGGCGGGGTGAGTACTCGCGAGGTGAGTAGGTGCAGGTAAGATGAGGATGGGGTTTGAGTGGGTATGAGGGGTGATGAGTAGTGTTGGCAGTGCCGATGGAGATGTGGGGTGGGGGCAGTGTTGTGGCAGGTGGAGTGTAGGGGAAAGACTACGTGTTCTCACCGTGGCTGACCTACTGAGGTCATTGGAGCGCCTCCTGCACTGTATGCAGGTGGGCGATATGTTGGTGGCGCAGGTGACCCCCTCTGCCACCTCGAGCCAGGCCTTCTTGGTAGCAGAGGTGGGCTGCTTCCTCCCGCCCGCCGGGGGGAAGATCTCTGTCCTCCTCCTCCTCCTCACCCCATCTAATGATACCTGGGGTGAGGCATTATTAAACTGGGAGCAGCCTTCCCCCTGGGCTGCTCCATGCTGTAATTTTTACTGTTTGTGGCAGCATCTGTCAGTGGAGGACTGCCCCTTTAAATAGAGCGCCTCCAGCTGACAGATCTTACTGCGCATGCGCAGCCCGCCCGAGTCGCAGATCAGCATCGGGGAACCCGGAGGAGCAGGGAAGTGGATCCAATTAGTGTGTTGCCTGCTACGATCGCGCGGGCAACCCACTAATTTCACCGGGCGTGTTGAAAACGCGCCCGCTGGCCTACCCGCCGAGAACCCGCACCCCTGGTAAAATCGGGCCCATAGAGTACAAAAGCAAGGAAGTCATGATGAACCTTTATAAAACACTGTTTGGACCACAACTGGAGTATTGTGTCCAGTTCTGGGCACCGCACTTTAGGAAAGATGTGACGGCCTTAGGGAGGGTGCAGAAAAGATTTACTAGAATGATTCCAGGGATGAGGGACTTCAGTTACATGGATAGATTGGAGAAGTTGGGGTTGTTCTCTTGGAACAGAGAAGGTTGAGAGGAGATTTGATAGAGATATTTAAAATCATGAAGGTTCTAGACAGAGTAGGTAGAGAGAAACTGTTCCCATTGGCGGAAGGGTCAAGGACCAGAGGACATAGATTTAAGGTGACTGGCAAAAGAACCAAAGGTGACATGAAGAAAAACTTTTTTTACACAGCGAGTGGTTAGGATCTGGAATGCACTGCCCGAGGGGGTGGTGGAGGCAGATTCAATCGTGGCTTTCAAAAGGGAACTGGAGAAGTACTTGAAAGGAAAAGATTTGCAAGGCTACGGGTTAGAGCTGGGGCGTGGGACTAGCTGGATTGCTCTTGCAGAGAGCCAGCACGGACTCGATGAGCTGATTGGCCTCCTTCCGTGCTGTAATCTTTCTATGATTCTAAGATTCTAAAAAGGCACTGGAGACTTTTGTGACACAATTCAAATGGGCTGCATATAGTGACAGCACTATTCCCAGCCAGAATGGAGATGATTGACAGGGGAAATTACCCAATCACGCCTGGAGACCGCACATAATTGAGTATTATGTAGCTATCTTCCACTCGCTGCATTTTGCTGGAGAAATCACTTTGCTTTTAACAGGAGATGTAATCACCTTGCTTCAATCATGAGTTCTGTTTGCTGTAATTCGTAGAGACTCGTTTTAAATAGATTCTGTAGACTGTTTGCTGTAGTGCGCTGTTTAAATAGACCCTGTTTTCTGAGTAAATAGACTTTGGTTGCTGTAACTCCAACTCATTGGCTGACACAGTGCAACTTATTGGTTGACTGCGAGTCTTTACGAACTACAGCAAACAGAACACCAAAGCAGGATGTCAATAGACATTCTGGGCATGATTTCGACCCCAAGCTGGGAAGGGTGCAGGGGCGGGGGGGTCTTTTTTTTGTCAGTTTGCCATCCGACTGGCCGGCCTGATTGACAGGCTGTTCATAGTCGGACGGGAGAGCCGCCCGGGAGTGAACATGTTCAGGTAAGTCTTTGATTGTATGGGTGGGGGAGGGACATGGGGAGCATGGATGGGCACGGGGCACTGATGGGCATGGCTTACCAGTAGGCATGGGGATCTTGAGGTGGGAGTCAGTCATGGGGGGAGGGATCGGGGGTCAGTCACGGGGGTCCATGATTGTTGGGGGGGATCGGGGGTCCGCGATCATTGGAGGGGGGATCGGGGGTCATCACGGAGGTCTGCAATCATTGTGGGGGGGATTGGGGTTCATCGCGGGGGTCTGCGATTGTTGTGGGGGAGTCGGGGGTCATTGTGGGGGATCCGCGATCGTGTGGGGGTGTCAGAGGTCATTGCGGGGGTCCGTGATCGTTGTGGGGGATCGGGGGGGTCCATGATCATTGGGGTGGGTGGGCCGGAGATCGTGGGGGGGGTTCGCAATCGTTGTGAGGTTGTTGCAGGTAGGCTTGTTGGGCCTGGGGGAAGCACTCCTACTCCTCTTGGCCCACAAGCTGTGCCAGAAAGGCACTTACCTGCTAGTTTCGGGCCTTCTCGCCTCCTTTCACGTGATGTAAAGGGGAAGGCCTGGGAATCCCGGCCCCCAGAGGTTGAAATTGCAAATTCTGCAAAAATGGAGGCCCGCAGCCTCCTTGAAAGGTCTTAGTCACCAACCTGCCTCCTTGGAGCGTTTTCTGAAGTTTTGCACAAATATTATTGGGGGGAAAGTGGGAGGACAGAGAGGAATTTTGCAAATTCTTCCCTCAGAAGATTAAAAAAAATTGGGTAGAGTCTATAATAGGGCAAGTCTAACATGGTTTATAGCAGGAACAGGAATGATGGTCTTTTCTCATTTCATACTGCCTTCCAATGTTTTACAGTTTTTGCACAGAAAGTGTTGAAAACAGACACCGTTTTTTGAAACAAAATATTCAGTAACAAAAAAATGAAGGAAAAAAAGGGGCAATCCTTGATTACAAATATAATGTGGCCAGCAATGATAAATTAATTTTAAAAAGGGTTCTAAATGTATGTACTGCAAAGCAGAAAGGTTTACCATGATGTGTTTTTCTTGTGGGCATATTTTAAGTTAGCCTGCCTGCTGGTTGTTATATCTGCTGGGTCGGTCAGAATTATTTTCTGATAATGAAGACCTGCATTATTTTGAGCATTATCTGTATAGTATTTTGTTTAAAAACAAGGCCAATTTTCATATATCTTTAGAGGTTGTGAGAGATGGTGACAAATATGGATTTCTGATAAGTCCCCATAAGTTAACTCGTTCACCTGACGAAGGAGGAAGCCTCTGAAAGCTTGTGAATTTAAATAAAATTGCTGGACTATAACTTGGTGTTGTAAAATTGTTTACAATAAGTTAACTCCACACAGAGGCAGCACATTTCATGTTTCATCAAATGCTTGCTTTGTTTTCCTCATTTAAGCATGAAAATTATTCTAAGGACTCAACTTAAATGTTGGAATGGGAAATAATGATTGATGATTCTTAATCTTCAAAACTACCTGTTAAATAAATGTTGAAACTGGCAGCTCCTTATATAGGCACATGACAAGGTGACTGCACCTCCTTTCTGCTCTGGTAACTGTGTATATTTGCGGTTCTAGGTGGCTGGAATCCACGTGAATGGATGGAAACTGGATAAAAAACTTGGTATTTATGTGCTCACCCTCTATGCTGTTTTCCTGTGTTTCTCAATAATGATCGAATTCAATGTTTTTACTTTTGTCAACTTGCCAATGTGCCAAGACAACATTTAAACATATTGGACTGCCACTGGAGATCGTCAAACAAAGGACGTTCCTAGGCTCTTCTTGCATTTCTTTCTTTCATGTGTAAAGAATGTTTTTTGGCTATTTTGAAAGTTAAATGAGCTTTTAACACAGGGCCAAAACTAATATTTGGAAAGAAGACTGCTGACTGATTGCTGCGTATTAAAGTCTAATAAGGAGCTCTCACTCCCTCCTATGGAGCTTTTAAGAAGTACGCCTGTGAATTTTTGACTTGTCTACGACATCTGGAGTACAGTGCTCATCTGGATTTCCTGTTCATTTTACGGCCTCCTGCTCGTGCACACAAGCACAAAATTATAACGTATTAAACAGCAAGAGCACTACAAATCAATCTTTTTTCACAGGACTTCACCACACATGCTATGCGTGGGAGGCGATTTGTTGGGCAGTCCTTTCTGACCTAATTTTCATTAGGTCACACTACATGTCGAAGCTTGTCTCTGTTTTTGTTCAGTAACTTAAAGAGTATATATTGGAATTGTATGGACTTGAACAAGATTATTTGTATATTTAGTGATAGTAGCTTCAATAATGAATGAAAATGCTAAAGTTCTTGTACATTTTAATAGCAAATTATATATCTTGATTTTAAGTTTGAATTTTGAATCATAGTATTTTGATATTATGTTATATATACATATATAGAGAGCACACTGAAGACAGAGTTCCTTTTATGAAAAGATGAACTTTGTACACATTTTTAAACATTTAATTCATTTATTCCAGTTATGATAGACATGGATGAATTCATTCTTGGACTGAATTATGAAGTGCAATATAGTCCCTGCAGCATTTTATGATATTTTTGGCAATATAAATATTACTCCTGTATGTCATCCTCACTGCATATGATGTGCACACGTCCACATATAACGAGAGGTTTTGAGTAGGGACTTCTTGATTTTTTAAACCAGTCTTTCATTACAGCCTTGGAAAATTGAAGAATAAGGATGTTAACCCTTTAATTTGTATAGTTTCACATTTAATGGCTGCTTTCTGCATGAAAGGCAATGGACAAAGTGCAAATGAATCTTTCTTGCAAAGAGACTGAGGTTATATAACTAGATGTAGTTCAGTAGCATCTTTAAAACACATCTTTTAAAATATATTTTTGGTCCTAGTCTTAATTATTGATCATATATTTAAAAGTTTTAATGTAATACCGACAATGATTTTTAAAAATAACCTCTGGACTGCAAATCATCATTTTGCTTTTAGTAAGCTTCAAACTAAATGCCAAATCTGGAAAATGATAAAATGGATATGGACATACAAATTTAAACATAAATATGGACTTAATTGTTTCCTCCTCAATACTACACATTGCACAGCTAGGACTATCTGGAAATAACCTGCCTGTCAGTGAATGTGTTACTACTGAGCAGCTCTGTATCCTACTTGCATTGGTAGGATATAGGATTCTTCAAGACAAAGTGTCATATTTTGTACCACTGTGACCAGTTTGCATTGAAACTATTTTGTACTATCTACAAATGCACACTAATTCTCCTTTTAAAGGGATTCTGGTGCACTTTTTTCACACATAATCATATCCTCTTTTATTGTGAACACGACCTAGCTTTCACATTTTTGAGATCATTTTAATGGTTTCATGGCAATAAAATGGCTGAGCTCAAAACTGAATGTCTGCACACTGAAATGGCAGTTAAAACTTTTCACTTTGTGATTTATTGATTCAATATTTATGATTCCTGCCTGATTGAGCAATTCAGTATATTGCTGAACTGCAGTTGCACCTTCTGGTTTCTTTACCAGCCTAGGGATGGGCAAGGAATGTATACCATATGATGCAGAGAAAACTGCACAGTACTAGTGTTATAAATTAGTATTTTATATTCTGCAGTTTACAAAGAGATCTCAATCCAAATGGACACCTTCAGATAATCAAAGAAATTCTCACCCATCCAATATTTTATCTGAATTCAACAGCTGGTTGTAATATAATGTTAACCTAAAAAAATGACCATAATAATTGAAATGGTTATCAGTGATTAATGGGTAAATGCACTGCATACTATGGTTCGGATCCATGTAGACCAAAAGGTCCCAGATTCGATTCCTAGTCTGTGTTGAGTTGGCTGATCTCATTTGGGGCAGCTACAATTTGTGTCTCATTCCTTGACTTTGAAGGGGGAAAATCATTCAGGGTTGCCTCTCCTGATTACTATCCAGTGCCCCTTGTTGCAAAGTACATGTGTGTGGGCATTTCCATCTCAGCTATGATGTCTCCCTATGGTTGACTAAAGCTGCATAGACTTGCTGTCTGGGAACAGACAAGAAGAATGCCCAGGTACTGGAGCTTCTCACACCCATGGTACTGAGGCCCAGTGTGAGACAGTGCCTTCAGGAAAGAAAATTCTGGGGGAAGGCAATATCCAGTTTTCAACTTTATGTGCTAATTTTGTAAAAATGCTGATCAAGATTTACGTAAGAAGTTGTCAATCACTGGTGGGATGAAAAGGTGGACATCTCAAGTTACAGCTTGTGAGCTCACTGCCTGATAAATGATTGTTGAGATAAGGTACATTCAGGTGATAGTATTGTGTGATTTGATGATAGGTAAATGAAGGGCAGCATGTTGGCACAGTTCTTAATAGCTTAATGCGTGTAATGGGATGGTAAGATATGGTTTCATGCCTCTTGATGGCCCACATGGTGAATACCTGTTCTCGGCCATGCCATTGCAGTGAGGCGGTGAGTGCTACCCAAATCCCCACAATGAGCAAGAGAAAATCAGAGAGAGATTCATCCTGGGTGACTCTCACACACATCATAGTCGGAGGTGGTGAATGTGAGTTGGGGCTACCCTGACAGGAAGAAGAGAAAATAAATTAAAGTTAAAAGAAAGAAACGAAAACACCAAGCCATCTGGGACTCATTCTTGGAAGCTCATTCATCACCAACCCTCGACCATCCCACCTTTCAACATCCAATCGATCTCCCAGGAGGAGAAAGTGAACCAGCAAAGAATAGGAAATGAACTAATAACACTGACCCACTCATAGACAGACCAGGACAGCACAACACCTCAACCTACAAGACCACAAGTAGGCCATACTCCCTCATTCTCTGACTCAGCTGAATCCTAGAGAACAAGAAAAAGCAAATTGCTTCAACCCTTAAAACCAATATCACTCCCAACGCAAGCAAAACCAGTCCATGAAACCTTTTTTTTAATCAATGCACTCCTCCCACAAGCACCATGTGAGCGAAATAAAAGTCTGGAGTGAGAAATTTGGCTCATCAAGCATATTCCATCCACAGCCACTGCATGATTAATCTATCCTGTACGCACTCCTCCCACAACCAGTGTACAGTAGATTCCTCAAATATAAATGTAATCTTTGGAAAACAGAACTTTAAAAACTGAAAAAAAATTAAATTTTTTAAAAATTCGTTCTTGGGATAAGGGTGACACTGGCAAATCAGTATTAAATGCCCATCCCTCGTTGCCCTTGGGGAATTAAGAATCAACCACATATCGTGGGACTAGAGTTACGTGTAGGATAGACCAGGTAGAGGTAGCAGGTCCCCTTCCCTGAGGGACCAGTTGGCGAACCAGTTGGGTTTTTACAGCAACAGAAAAGTGCACAAAAAGCAACAGGAAATGGAAAACACAGAGAAAACTAAGAATAAGAGGTTGAGTGAGTGAGATAGTGTAAACCAGTGAGTGGCAACTTTTTGTATAAATACTGCTGATTGTCTTAATCGGCTTTGCATTGTTGCAATTCAAACTACCTGAATTTTAATTGAATTTTTTTTCAAGTTTACTTGACTTTGTGGACAGCTGTTGAAATCAGTGATGAGTTGTGGGCACAGCAGGTGAAAAGGGTGGGAATAACATTGCATTTTAATGGAAGTCACAAAATAAATGGTATTTGTTTCCTCAAATGAACATTTGAGGTTACATTATTGGATTTTTGAGTGTTCTCAAAAATGTCAAGTTTTATAATTAATGGAGCGTTATAATTAAGGACCTGTTGTAAAAGTTGCTGACGATTGTATTGTTGAAATGGGATCAGGAGTAGAAAGAAAAAATAGTATTTTTCTGGCATATACTCTACAGTATTTGCTGTTGATATTTTGATTAAATTCTGTAAAGAAGAGTTTATTAAGAGCTTGTTATATAAGGATAGTGGGTATTTTATTAGACGTTTTTAAATAAATTCATGTATTCTGCAATGTTGCTGAAGTTTTCAATGCCAACCCTCCCAAATACAAGATGTTATGTACTAAGGAAGGGTCCTGAGATGTCAACTTGTGTTCTCTCGACAGATGCTGTATGGCCTGCTGAGTGTCTCCAGCATCTTCTGTTTTTGTTTCAGATTTCCAGCATCTTCAGTACTGTATTTTGTTTTTCATTTACCGTATGTTATGTATTGCCTCATTCAGGTCGACCTTTTCCACTATCATCCATGTATGGTTTGCAATATTCTGGTGTATAATGGAAATATTGAATATAACTTGAAATTATCCAACTTTTCATTAAAAAAATGACATAAGTAAAATGAAACTAGTAGGTTATTTTATATAATCCCATGTATGTATTTATCAAGGTTATAGATGATGCTATTATCTTAATGGCACCAGCATTCTCTCCCTTATGGTGTCTCAATCATAACTGCTGGAATGATCCTCCTTATCTTGCACAAAAGGTGGCTATAAGCACGACATCCCTCTGTTCAACACTTACTACGACGACTTTAAAAATTAAGATTGCGCCCTCTCCCCCTCTAAATCAGACAATAGCCAATCCCTCACTGTAAACACTGAATTAGACAGTGCCCTGTCCCTCGTAGTCAGACAGTTCCATGTCCCTCAGAGTAAACACGGAATCAGATAGCGCCTTATCCCTTAGATTGAATCAGATAATGTCCTGTCCCTCACAGTAAACTCTGAATCAGACAGTACTGTGTCCCTCAGAAGATTCAAAAAGCTAGTTTTGTCCCACTTCACTGCAGTTTGTTTAGACTGGATCAAAGTGCTATCTCAGATATAAATGAGAGGAGCTTCACTCTGACTCCTAAAACCTCTATGCATAAAACACATCAGAACATCTTGAGTGGGACTAGAAACTCAAAATGACAGGTCTTCGTGGAAGGGGAATACATGTTTTTTTTTTATGTACTGTCCTTTCTTCTTTAACTATTGTCTAAATTCCTGGTGGGCTCATAGGAGCTAACTCTGAAATGCAAGATGAAAGAAATGTCCAGTTAATTATTAAATTGTGACAAGCTAAATTGTTTGTCTTGCACATTTCCTTTTGAATTATTTTTACATGAGATATGATGGGATGCAAAGCAATTTCTTTTATACGGTTTTGACTCTTGTGCTTTGAAATTGGATACAGAAAGTTTCATTAAAATTGAAAAAATGGACACCAATTACTCAATGTTTTGTGATAATGATGTCATCATATTATTGCCGGGGATTAGTTTCCTATTTTGGATCCATGCTGTTTTTTTAAGGCTGTCATTATAACAATCCTGGTACCTTTATACAGACCTTTATTTGAATTTTGTACGATTATTATAAGTGACAGTCCACAAGTGAAGTAGATTTCAGACAGCACTAATGCTACTACTGTTATGGAACTATAGTAATATTAAATACACTCCTTGGCTCAACAGAAGTTTCTATCTGACAAACTTTCATTGAAAAAAATGAAATAAATTTGGATATTGCAGAAACATTGACTTCCCACCTCATACGTTTGGAAGCGTGAACTGATGACCCCATATCAGATCACATCACTTGCCCGTTACTGTGGTGAAAGTGATACACGGCTCCTTCTGGCTTTCCTGTCTTTCAAACAAGAAAAAGGTTTGCCAAATACTTTTTGCTTGAAGACAGTGTCCATTTAAAGCCACATTTTTACAGTTGAGAACATTTTGCAGCCACTGCTTCTTTGGAGTCCTGATGTGGAGATGCCGGTTAATAAAAAGACCCCTTATTTTGTATTCTGTGCAGTTTCTAGCTGTCAAGGTCAGTTTGGTCAGTTGGTAGCACCGTTACCTCTGTTAGAAGGTTGTGGGTTCAAGCCCCACTCCAGGACTTAAGCACATATCTTGGCTGACGCAATAGTGTAGTACTGAGGGAGTGCTGCATGGCCAGAAAGCCATCTTTTGGAAGAGACATTAGGATAGGTTTTCCTGGTCCTGCACCTGGGTTTACTGGATCTCATGGGCCCATCGAACACATGAAAATCAGATGGCTTCTCTTACAGTCATAGAAATTTTCTGCTTGCCCAATTTTCCTATATTTGCGACACTGATCCAATAGGCTAAGTGCAGAACCAGGAAAATCTACCGCATTAAATTGAGGACCTGTCTGCCAGTTCAGGTGGATGTAAATAATCCCATAACTCTAGTTGAAGAAGAGTAGGGAGGTGACCCAGCCAACGTTCCCCCTCAACCAAAAACAGATTCACTAGTCATTCATCTCATTTGCTGTTTGTGGGATTTTGCTGTGTGCTGCATTTTCCTACATAACAGTAGTGACTGCATTTCAAAGGTAATTTATTGGATGTGAAGCACTTTGGAGCTTGATAAGGTGCTATACCAATGCTAGTTCTTACTTAGTTCTGTTCAATTTATCTTTCACTCAAGAACTAACCTGAAGGGATGCAAAAGGAATGGAACAACATAGGCATGATCCCTATGGGAACACAGTGTGTTGCTCTGGGTCGTGATCATTGGACAATTGGATCATTGCTTTCATTGGACTTGTGTACAGTTTAGAACAGATCCCAAACTATCAACTATCATTTCTCACACTTTAGATTTCTATCTTAATCTATATATTCTCTTATAAAAATTGCAATATCTTGTGTAAATTGTAAAAGTCATGCAATAAATATTTATTCAAATGCATATCTAGAATAATTGTAGAATGAATGCGACCCAATGCACTGTGAATGCCACTTGATGTGAGTTCCTGTGTATAAACTGAGATTATATTATGTACAAAGTGAAATTATTTGAATGTATTATCTTGCCATGACTGATGGGTAAAACAGAATGCCTACACATAATGTTGTATCCAGAGCAACCTACAAAAATACTTTATCAAGCAAATGTACATTGATATATGAATCCTTAAACAATATTTGACATGTAATGCAATGTGCATCTTTAAATAAACATTATTAATACAACTGTGTATCAAAGCAACTGAACTGTTTCTGTCTTAGAATGGAAGGTTGGTGTACACATGTGATGTAATCCATTGGTGGATTGATGCACCACCTCAGAATGTTCGGCCATGGGATTGGCTCATGATTCTACATACAGCCATATTCTGATCTCAGCCAGAGCATCAAGGCAATGCCGAGTGCTTCCAAATTGGAAGGAGAGAAGGTTGCTGGTCAAAGTCAAAGCAGGCATGGCCTAACGGATGGTTACACTAGGCAGAGGTTTGGGTGCAGGTCACTCTCCTGCTATCCAGGCCATGACATGACAGATGGCCCATGGCAAGAGGTAACTTCAAAAAGAATAGACTACTCAAACTGCAAAATAATTTAAAACAATTACCAGAATGTAATAGTTTAGAATCAAACATGATGAAATAACACCCTCTGGTAAAAAAAAATCTAATTAATTCACACATGTTTAGTGATCTGACAAGTAACAAGTAGGTTATTAAATGTGCACCATAAGTGGGATAGCACCATCTGGAAAACCTGCATGTAAACCAATTATAAGATGTAATATATTTCAATATGATTCAGATGCAGTGAATCAACAAACCTTGTACAAAACATAGATAATTTTCCTGCCAAGTTACACTGGTTTTCTGGGGTTACTAAGGTTGGTGTGTGCAGAACATTGGTGGGACCTGTTCTGCCCGCCATCGGTAAAGATTTTCTGGTGTCACTTCCATTGGAAGGGACCGCTCAAATAAAGGTGGATATATTGAACTGAGGTGATAATTACAGGGTGATATCACATGTCACATTTTCCATCATCATCATCACCTTGGCAACACTGAAAGCTACTTACAGCAGCATTTAACAGGCATTCAGAATAGTTAGGAAGGCGGAACATAAATTGAGCCGGGGAGGAAAATCCCGGGGTCCAGTTTCCACAGGTCATGGCCCCACCAAATGGAATGTATATTTTACATTAAACTACCATGACTACATTTTTGAAACCATCTTTTCCTGATATTTATCTTGTTTATTTTAATATTTAACACTGAATTTTTAAGAGAGTTTAATTCATGCATTTTTCCTTCATTTGCAAATGGTGAGCTTATTGCTGACAGGTGGAACTATCTTTGGGAGTAGACACTTACGCAGAAATTACAACATGGAAACAGGCCGTTTGGCCCAACCAGTCCATATTCTACAAACTCCTATTACCTGCTGGCTGGAACATCCTAGCCAAGTTTGTAAAGGCGTAACAAATGCCTCGATTCATGAAGCTAACCACAACACAATGCAATGCACCTCATGATGCTATTTATCCTATCACTTCTGGCCATAATATATCCTCTACTTATAACATTATGTAGACTTAAACTATCTCAGACAGTAACATCACAACTGGATCTATTTTCATTCCACTCTCCCTTCAGCAATTTGTTGGCCCACCTTATTGAAAATTGCAAAGTGGCACATTGTGTACTGTTATAGTCTTAGAGACATGACTGTTTAAGACATTTAGTTGCATGAACATATACTACGTAAGAAGATGGTAGTAAACCAGTAATTTGGTTTGGTTTGCCATGGAGTGATAGAATGCAAATTTATGTCTGTCATTCCCCAGAAGGAAAGTTCCTGGGCTTGGCCTAGTCTTAAGGGGGAAGGACTGAATGTCAACTGATATTTCCTAACACGAGGAAAAGTCAACATCGTCCCCTCCTCACTTAACAACGGGCGTCTGCTTGCCTTTGTGGCTGGGGAAAGCAAAGGACCTAATAATTACTTGAAGAATGCTAAAGTGTTCACTCAAAATTAATTCTGCATTATGCCGTGAAATGCAAATACTTTAAATAACAACCTTGCTCTCAAGACCAGCATTTGCATTTCAAAGTCAAATGTGGGATTAATTTTGAATCATTTTTAAATTGCTTTTCAGTCACAGAGACAAATGCTTTCACTAGCTCTGTCATTATCTGTAAAACTACCTTCTATTAGGGGGATTATTTAATCACCATTCCCCTCCCCCCAGTACTGCCACTGAGATAACTCAATTTGATAATTCCTCCTTCTGGGGCTGTAAATGAGTTACCTTGTCCTGTACTTTAAACTCCCCAGTGGAGTCAGCTAAAATAAAATTAAAAATATGACCCACCATTCAAATAACCATTCAATAATCTAGCTCCTGATTGGCTGATAAAGGTTTTCAGCCAATCAGAAAAGGATTTTAATCACTATGAGCTAAAAATGCATGATGGGTCTTGTGGGCAGAGGGCTATGGGTAACATTACATGATGAAAACAGGATTAAAAGAGAAAGAAAAGAAGAGAGAATAGAGAAAAGTGAAGATAGACTAAGGAAGAAAGAGAGGAGAGATACAGAGGTAACATTTTGTAACTGCTTTTTGTTTATGATTTTTATATACTTTTATAATAGATTAACAGTTCAACTATCTCTGTAACATTGTTACTGTAATTTTAAATGGTTCTTGAGACTCACAGTGTGAGTGGGATACTGTTAGGTCAATGTACAGGATGACACTGAAAGCATGAACTTGTTCCATAATTACAAAGAATTACATTGAAACTATAACATAGAAACAGGCCATTCGGTCCAACGAATTCCTGTTGGTGCTTTTCCTCCACATGAGCAGTAGTTCTAAATAGAATTAAGTAGAAATTACAACATGAACTGCACTGTGTTTATTTTCTTCCTTCTCCCCTTGCCTCACTATATAAACAAATCATATTTTGTAGAAAGTTTATTGTCTCATTACAACTTAATGGCACTAGTGGTAAAAATCCACTTATGATTAACCTACATGCATAAGCAAAATCAAATCACTGAGTCACCTCACATGACACTATGGAAACAATGATTGTATAGTGGACACCTAGAGACATATGATTAACAAGTGAGACTTGTTGCACTTATGGAGACAAACTTAGAAACCCACTTATTACTCTGCTGCTTGAGATTTGTCAGGTTGCTTAT
The DNA here is from genome assembly GCF_035084215.1 of Heptranchias perlo. Taxonomy (NCBI): domain Eukaryota; kingdom Metazoa; phylum Chordata; class Chondrichthyes; order Hexanchiformes; family Hexanchidae; genus Heptranchias; species Heptranchias perlo. The sequence continues at coordinate 62,440,947 of NC_090334.1, forward strand.
TTTACCCATGCCCACCAGTGCTCCCATACCCACCCATGCCCATCAGTGCCCTCTGCCCCCCATGCCCCCGTGCTCACCCATAACCACACATGCCCCCCCCCCCAATCCATACAATCAAAGACTTACCTGAAGACGTCCTCTCCCTGGCTGCTCTCCCATCCGACTGAGACCAGCCTGTCAATCAGGCCAGCCAGTCGGATGGCAAACCGACAAAAAAAAGATGTCCTTATTTCAAAATCGGGTTTCCCATTCTCAATTTAACCCACCGCCCCCTTCCCGGCTTGGGGTCAAAATCATGCCCTTGCAGTGGGTGGGAGACTGCAAAGGGGGTGGTGAGATGGGGGGGTGCAGTTGGAGGGGAGGGGTGGGGTGGAGAGAGGTTTTTTTCTGTAAAGGATTGGGCGTTTGGGTGAGTTCTGTGCATGCAATGGATCATTCTCTTGTACTTACATGTGTTTAGAAGGCAAGGGCATTAGTCCATGTACTGTATACGGTAATGGTTTGACCTTGAATCAAAGCTGCCATTGCTGCAGACAAGAGCTCTTGCCTTGCAGGCCTTGCTGCTTCCACAGAGGAGACCACACGCTCCATGGTAGACTGCAGAGAAGTCACGCCTTGCACTAGTGTGCCACACATGCTAGAGGTGGACTCTTCCATACTCTCAGCCAGGACGTGGCATCTCTTCGGCAGGTTGTCCAATGCATCCACTATTTGCTTGGTGCGCTTCTAAGATCCTGCTCTTAAAGGCTGGGGCGCTGAAGTCTTCAGCTCCACCCTCTGGGTGTTTGGACCCAGGCTCGCTCTCTGGCTAGCTGTGTCCTCCGCTGTCCTTTCCATTCTACTGCCAGCTGCTGCTCAATTGTGATGTGAACTTCACCCTGTGCAGACCCTTCTAACTGGCTACCTGTCCCGCTCGGAGTACTGATCTCTGCGCTGGTGCTTATTAAAGAGGGAGCGCATGATGGTGCAGGCTGGTGAGGCTGGCTCAGCTTGCCTTTTTCTACAACAGGGGCTGATTTTGCAGAGGAATTGGCATATAGAAGAAAGGAACAATGGTTAGCAAGTACTGGGCAGGTTAAGAAGGCTCAGATATGTAGAGTGCCAAATCATCACCAATTTTCCTAGCTCCCTGCACACCGATGATGGATAGAAGCAAAAAGAAAAAGGCAGAGACCCTGCTTCTCCCATCCTCCTGACTCTCTATCCCTGACACTCTGAGGGAAGCCTGCACCCACAATGACCAGGGCTTCTTGCTCCGTGAGGACCTGAATGGAAGCTGTTCCTCCTCCTGTTCTCATCCATTCATGGATGTTGTGTGTCAATGTGTCCTGCAGGAAGAAGGGAAGTTTATTAGTGTGTGGCTCCATGTACAGCTTGTGAATTTGTGTGAGGCATGCTGATGTGTGTGTGTGACACGCAACAAGCAGTGCACAGGATAAGGAGGCGTCACAGAGCAGGAAAACGGCAGGAGGGTGACAATAGCTTGCAAATGCACGAAATGTGCAGAGCTTTCTCCATGCAACTAGGTGATAGCAATATGCTGAATGTCCAGCTGTGAGGACAGCGGCAACTGTGATAGTGCAGCTGAAACCAGAAGGAGGATGTGCTTGGTTTCCATTGCTCATCAGAGCCTAAGCAGGTGAAGAGGAGGGTTGGAGTGCGCAGGGTGGTGTGAGGGTGGAAAGGAAAGTGCTGTGACAAGGTATGAAGCAGAGAAGGAGACATCACAAGAAATAATTCTTACCTTAGCCATCAAATTGGTTCAGGCTTCTCATATATTTCATCAGGCGGACAGTCCGATCGCCTTGTCCATCAGGCGCTGAATAGGCAGCCCAAAGTTAAAACCTACCCACATTCATGTAAAGTAGTTAAATATAAACTGTTTACCTTTCCTCTTTTAAACTTGAGTCTATGACCCATCATTATAAAAACAGAACTTTGACTAAAAACAATACTCCCTGAAAAAATAGGCGCTGATCATTTGACAATTTTTTTTACCACCAGGCTTGGGAATAGACCACCTGCCCACCCTATCAGCAGGATTTCCCTCAGGATAGATTTTCATCTCGCCCTCCAGGAGTAATACTGGCACCTTTATATAAACTGTCCGGTTTTTCATTTCCTTTGATTTCAGACGGTTTCGACAATGGCCGTCCAATCTGCAACCCCAGTTCTATGCCCAGACAACAAGTAGAAAATTTGCCCCCTCATCTCACAGATTCCTCACTCTGTACATATTCATGTGACACAGAGAAGGAGTGAGTGATCTAAGAGTTGAAGAAACTCAGGGACAAAATGGGGGCAGGAGTCACAATTTACCATGAATTAAATGACATTTGCTCTGAAAGCATGGTTTCAGCCAATGATTTTTTTTTGTGTGGTCTATACGAAAAAGGATATTTCTGCACCTTAAATTTGCAGTTACTTTTGAAAATCTATCACAAACAATAAAAAAGAAAGCAAAATTAGTGATCAGTAATTTAAAAATTCAAAAAAAAATACAGATAGTGATACAGGGCTCTACTGTGATCGGATATTTTGGAGAGAAAAAACTTTGAGCAAGTTCTTTTATTTTAGTCCAAGCTGCAAAGATTTAAAAAATAAGAAGGAAAGACTAAGATTGCTCATGAACAACGTTTAAAGAATTCGGCTTATGCTGCCCCTGGAAACAGATGTTGCCTCAAGCTATTTATATAAAGGATGTCAGATTCCATCACACAAAATGCCATTGGACCTGAATTTTTTTTTTAAAAGCCCAGATTGCTACCGTCCATCACAGTCCTTTCTGCTCAGTATATTTTGTAGCCGATTATTTTATCTTGTTACGTGTTTTGAAAACCTTTTGCCTAATCACCCCAAACTTTGTTTGGGTTTGTTCTTACGTAATCTGCGGATGCTGCTCTATGTGTTGATTTGCTCAATCAAATTAAACAGTTTCAAAACTTTACAGACTTCCAACTTTTGTGATTGGTACGTGTGAGAATTTTGGAGTCTGGTCTTATTTAGAAAAATTACTCTGTGTGTGTGGGGGGTGTTGTAGGGGGGGGGGGTTGCAGGAGGGCGGAGTTAGGAGGGCTTACTCGCCACTGAAAACTTTCTCAGAATGGGTAATGGCTCCAGAATAATTTTAATAATGTAGCCATATCAGTGAGAAAAAACACATTTGCTTCATTTTGACTTGGAGAGCTTTTGCAAGATTTAAACTGAATTTGGCTCCAAAGGTCACCAGATTAAATCAGTGCTCCTCCCACTTTTGTGAAAAATTCTGGGCCAGGAAAGCTTGAGTTAGTAATACTGAAAGCTTGACCACTCAGAGCTGCCTCTTCCTGAGATCCCCCATTTGTTCACAGAACACAGGAAGTCAAAGAAAGAGAACCCACAGCACACGCCTTCCTGTACTTCTGCGTCTGTTACTGTTTAAAGTCTGCATAATCCAACGCCATCTTTCTGGCTGAGAGGCACAGTGCGTTATTCTTTTCTCGAAATGTGGAGCCCTTGTGTAGTTTGGAAACTAGAATGTTTGAGTCAGAGTGCGTCTTAAATGGGTCTGTACAGCAGAGCTGATCGAGGGAAGCGATGATGAAGAGAGCATCTGGACTAGAAGTGGAAACTGGAGACATGCCAGGGTATGTAGTTTAACATATAACAGACTGATTATTGCTAGGTTTTTAAAAAAAATGAAGTGCCTTACTATCGCAGCAGCGTTCTCCTGATGCACTTCACTTATTCTTGCATTGAACTACAGCTTCAATTTTGCAACGTCCGACTTCACTTGTGCTATTGTGTCAAATGATCTAATTGTCAACACTATGTCAGTGTGCTGATGTGGCCGGTTGCTTAGCCACATAAACTCTGTGCTCTACAGGATACAGCAAACTTACATTCTGTGTCCATTCAGCCCACTGCTAGGTGCAAATGATGAATTCGGGCAGCCTCACAGACCAACAGTCCCTTTGCAGCCGTTACCACTTCCAGGTATCAATATCTTGGATAAACTCATAAGGACTTGCCCAGTGTGGCTTCAGCTCAACGTCAGAAAGGAAAAAGTCACAGAAATACTCCAGATGGAGCCACCGGGGGTAAGTTTGTATCAAACAGTTGTTTTAAGAAGAGTCTGTGTAATAGCAGATGTGCCAGAGATACAGTGCCCTGGGGGAGGCCCTGCAACTGTTAAAAATATTTATTTTCCATCGATCTCTAAAAAAAATTCAAAAAAGAAACTGTTCAGATTTCAGCAGCTAATGTTTTTTTGTCAGGAGTTACGTTAACTCCTTACAGTGACATAACCTAGCTAAAAAATGGTAGGTTTGAAAGGAGACCTCTGTAGATTGGGATTGGAATTTTATCTGTGGATCAGGTATTCCATTTTCTAAATTATTTTAAAATGACCATTCTTTAGGAAACTACTTTTACTTTTTAGACATTTAGTTCCAAACATTCAATCCCGATCAGAATGTTAATTTATACTTTTAGACCATTCTTTGAACAGGCTAAATGACACCTTAGTGGCAGGTCACCGTCCAGAGATCTAATACCACAGGCTCCTCCCAGGCACCCACAGGATGATCTCAGGAGTCAGCTATTTGCCTTTTCGATGAGTTCCATTTCCTTTTCTCTATGATGAATAAATTGCACACTGCAAAAGAGTAAAAGTGAATTTATTTTTATACCATTGAGCAGTGGTAGCTGTGCATATGTTTAATGTGCTTTTCTGGTGCATTTGCCTCTCGTGCGTGGTGAACTTTTCTGTGTTGGGTGTTCATGTGCTTTAACTGCTCTTACATGCTCTCCCAGTTGAATAAGTAGCATAACCAACTGGTGAGCTACAAAAGGTATAAAAAGCCCACTACCAGTATCTGCGTCTAACAGTGGTGCACCAGCACCAGTGCCAGTTGTCTTCTTCCCTGAAATCTCTGTGGCTCCTTGCTTTCAGAAGTATCACCTGTGTATAATGTAATTGTGCAGCATTATGGGAGGCCACAAAACTGCCACATATGTAAGTAACAACTGGCTGCACCTACACCATTCCATGCATGCCACCCTTGGAGGGCATGCCACCATTGGAGGACATCTCCTTGGCATGGGTATCGTAGGCACCTCTGAGTTCTCGCAGTTCATTCCTTATGGTTGCTTGTAGCCATTTTCCAAGTATGATTAGCCTTGGCACTTACCCAATGACAGACGGAGGTAGCTCCATGACATCGCTTATTTGGGAGATGGTAGAATGTTGTGTCCATTTTGGCCCACTGAGGTCTATATCCCCATAAAATTCAGGAGAGACACTCACCTCACTATCATTGTTACCCTTTCCCCACCAGTGTTTGGTGCCTCGCCCTGTGATTCCTCCTGAATTAGCATCTACTTCTTCTAAAAGTGTGTATATGTGCTGATGATTGGTTCAATCATGGCTGGTGTTTTTCACCTTCAGTTGGAAGGTGACTGTATTCTTCTTGCTCTGTGATGGTACACTATGAGTAAATAATTGTAAACAATTTTACAACACCAAGTTATAGTCCAGCAATTTTATTTTAAATTCACAAGCTTTCGGAGACTTCCTCCTTCCTCAGGTAAATGCTTTCGGAGACTTCCTCCTTCCTCCTTCCTCATTTACCTGAGGAAGGAGGAAGTCTCCGAAAGCTTGTGAATTTAAAATAAAATTGCTGGACTATAACTTGGTGTTGTAAAATTGTTTACAATTGTCAACCCCAGTCCATCACCGGCATCTCCACATTATGAGTAAATAAGCACAGTTGCCCATATGACACTGTACTCTTGTTACAAACTCAATGTGCTTGAGCACAATCACCATGTGTGTGGACACATTCATGTAATATATTGCACAAGTCATAGTATATCTGAAGATTACAATACCTACAAGTTCAGTGCACTCCTCCAGATTCCAACTGCCTTCCAAACTCTCCCTCCTAAAAACATTGGCAGCAGTTTGCTGATTGTCATCGGTGGTTTATAGTGTGGTAGTCCTGCGCCCTCTGACTATGTGTGAGTTTGCCTTTAAACACAAGAGCAGTGGGGGTCGAGACATGATGATCTGGCCCAGAGCAGTTGTTTCCTTTACTAAGCATAGCCATTGTTATGTAGGCAAGTGTGGCACTCAATTTGGGCACAGCAAGGTCCCACAAACAACAAGTAAGATAAATGACCAGTTGAGCTTCCGACCCCCACATCCTCTCCATCACCAAGTCCAACTACTTCCACTTGCATAATATTGCCCCTCTCCACCCCTGCCTCAGCCTATCAGCTGCTGAAACCGCCAGACTTGACTATTCCAATGCTCTCCTGACCGGCCTCCCATCTTCCACCCTCTGTAGGTTGAGCTTATCCAAAACTCTGCTGCCCGTTTCCTGACTCGCACCAAGTCCTGTTCACCCATCACCCCTGTGCTGGCAAACTTACATTGGCTTCCGGTCCAGCAATGCCTCAATTTTAAAATTTTCATCCTTGTGTTCAAATGCCTCCATGGCTTCGCCCCTCTCTACCTTTGTAACCTCCTCCAGCCATACAACCTTCCGAGATCTCTGTGCTCCTCCAATTCTTGTCTCTTGCGCATCCCCAATTTTAATCACTTCACCATTGGTAGCCATGCCTTCAGCTGCCTAGGCACTAAGCTCTGGAATTCCCTCCCTAAACCTCTCCACCTCTCTACCTCTCTCTCCTCCTTAAAACCTACCTCTTTGACCATGCTTTTGGTCACCTGTCCTAATATTTCCTTATGTGGCTTGGTGTCAAATTTTGTTTCATAACACTCCTGTGAAGCGTCTTGGGATATTTTACTATGTTAAAGGTGCTGTATAAATGCAAGTTGTTGTTGTACATTTATTCTTCTTTGATGCAATGTATAGTATAATTTGCATAACCATGTTGTTTTCATTGAGTTGGTACATTTGTGTTAGTATTATCAGTGCCTGTACAGGTCTTTTTGCATAGATTTGTTACTACAACTTTCCATCGCATGCAAATGTATCCGGAGCTGCTGCTTTAGTGTAAGCATCAAGCACACCCATGCTCTTCTTTAAGTTGTTCGATTTCTTTCTCACTTCCCTCCAGGTCCTTTAGTGGTTGACACAGTGTTCACCACCTCAATCGTATACTCCCACGCACTTGTCCCCTTCCTTTGCATAGTTGGGGGCCATCCTCCTCTCCAAAATGTCCTTTGTACCAAGCCATCAGAATTTACAGAGCCTGGTCAGTAAATTGTGGGTTTGTCCCCTGCCGTTGAGCCATTTTCCACTTAAAATGCATGATTCACAGTTGGGTTAACGATATACAACCTGGCTCACAGGTTGCTAGAGAGGCGTTAAAGCATTAACGCATTGACGCAGTGGCGTCAAGATTGGCTGCTATTTTTACATCACCTCCTTTCATGCTACGTACATGCCAGCTGGACTCAATAGTATCACTCGCCTCTGAGTCAGAAGATCATAGGTTCAAATCCCACTCTAGAGACTTAAGTACATAATCGTGGCAGACAGTGCAGCACTGAGGGAGCACTGCAACTTTGAAGGTACTGTCTTTCAGATGAGACCTTAAAACCAAGTCCCATTCCACCTGTTCAGGTGAACGGAAAAGATCCCACGGCATTTTTTGAAGAACAACGAGGAGTTCTCCCATTGTCCCGGGCAACATTCATCCCTTCACCAACACCCCCAAAACAGATTAACTGGTCATTTGTCTCATTGCTGTTTGTGGGGCCTTGCTGAGTGCCAGTTAGCTGCTACATTTGTCTGTAAAAGCAACAAAAACACCACAAAAAGTAATTCATGATTTGTGAAGCACTGCAGAGCATCCTGAGGATGTGAGAGGGACTACAGAAAGATAGAGTTCTTTTTATCTCGAATGAAGTCACATTCTCAGGAATTGCACATTTCCATAAATGAACATTCCTCCCAGTTGTTTGTGGTATAATGTTGACATGAAAACAGGCATTTCACCTATTTATTTTGTAAAAAAGGAATGACAGGTCATTTCTTTCTATTGCTTATAGTATAATGTGCCAATTTAAAAGAAGTTCAATATTACCCAGCAGTAGGAACACATAGAGTACAGCGAATTATATTGCAAACCAATCTAGACTGTTAGACCAATGCACAATTGGGTAAAAAAATTTGTAGGAAATGTTGGATAAAATCCAAAGGTACTTATTTAATACTTTATTACCTGTGGAGCCTCATGGAGAAAGAATGTCATTACGAGTAAGCAAGCTGCTGCTTTCTCATTACAAGTCTCGTAACAAAGTACCGTTAACACTCATTAACACATTCACTGGCACAACACTCGCATGCCTTTTCACTGCACAAAGAACGTAGCACAAACCTGCAAAATTCTCAAAAGAGCAGATAATGTCAGTTTGAGATGAATTATGATATGAAACAGATAGCTTGCTCTGTACCTTAGATATTGTAATGATCCTAAGCTGGGTGTAAGTGTTATTTAGAAAACCTTCCTCGCTATCGTTAAATGTATAATAAAGTGATTTGAACATCCGCAAAGCAGAATATTCTCACTGAATGAATTGTGAATTTGTGCCAAATGGTTATTTAAAATGAACCCACAAGTGCGACCCAGTGACTGCGAGACTAAATATAGATAAAAGCAGTGAAGACAGAAGCTAAATGGTAACAGAAGTAAACGTTGCTGGTTTCGGCCCCAGTGATGATTGCCATTCAAATCTCTGTGTCACTCAAATTCATCTGCCACTCGAATCTGCCTGTTTTGGTTGCGATGGGTTTAGTCATTTCTTAGTTGGGCACTTGGTTGGTTGGAGTGTCTCAAGCAGGCAGGATTAGCATTCCCACTCAAATGAGTGGAAGATTTTGTGGTGTTGGTTGAGAGATGAATGTAGGCCAGTACACCAAGAAATCCCCTACTCTCCTTCAAATAGTGCCATGGGATCTTTTATGTCCTGAACAGGCAGACAGGGCCTCAATTTAATATTTCAAAATCCGAAAGGTGTATATATATTTTTTTTGGTGTCTTTTATCCACACATGCTATGACCCTGCTGATTAATAAAGTGTCCTGATGACTGAAGGAAGAAGGCAATAAACCACATGAGGGAGCAGAATAAGTTTGAAAATACTCTTAATGTTCCAAACAGACCGATTGTTTGTTTACCCCATTTGCCAACCCTTGAGCCTGGAGTAGTCTCATTCTCTTTTGCTATCTGCCTATTGTAGTGCAGTGGCAGGACGGAGTGCATTTTGGGCCTTTCTGAGATGCTACTGGGTCTAAATTTAACATTTCTGAGCCCATTTTACTGTCATTGTGCACAATGATAACCCATTTAGCAGTGCAAAGGCTCATGCCCGATTTGCATGACAGTTCGGGCCACTGCTAAATTGTTCGGTGCCTTTTTTAGGCGCTGGCAGCCACCTGAAATGAGCACAGGCCCTATTTCAATATTGACATGAGGCTTCTGTACTCATTTCAGACCCAGGCTCCTAAATTCGTTCGCCCTAGTTAGAGCTTGCACAAGCTCCAATTGGCATTTCCAGTCTGAGCAGCTTAACAAGCAATCCTTTAAGGGCTGTTGGAGGGCAATCAAAAAAGGCCCAAATGCTTGGAAAATTTTTAGTATTTTATGGAGTCAGAAGGAGCAAGAGTCATCTACTGCGCCGTCACTGCACGTTATTGGGATTGCGCCCAGGTTGGGGCACTAAGGAATTTAGGCCTCTGTGACTGTTTTTATCAATATATATCTTTTCATTTTTATGTGGAGTTTAAATGCCTTTTTGACAGAATTTATTTTATTTTTATTCACCGAGACTTGATGGTTTCCATCTGAAGGTCCTGATGGAAGCTAGGAAGAAATAGTGGAGGCTCCATCATTTTCCAAAATTTGTTTTAAATAAAAATTGTGCCAGAGGATTGGAGAGTGGAAAATCTAACACCCCTCCAAAAAAAAACAGACTCAGAGATAAGTCAAGAAATTGCGTTTTAGCTAAATTACACAATATGTGGTGAAATTACAAAGCATTTGCAAGAGCGGGAGTTAATCAGGACCAGTCACGAAGCATTTCTAAAAGGCAGGTCATGACCAACCTTATACAATTCTTTGAAGAAATAACATAAAGGATAGTTACAGGAAATATGGGGGAAAAATTGGTTTGCACCCAAAAACAGGTGGCACTGGGAACGATCCCTGAATGGATAGGCCAGGGTCCCATTATGATCGAAACGGCGTGCTGCAGCACCTAAGCGGCGCCCCCAGACTGCTCGGGGGAGAAGGTGGCCTTGAAGATTGGGCCACTGCATTTTTGTAGGCTCCAGGGGGACAGCACAGAATTTTCAGAATTGATAGATAAGTAAAGGTAGCTGTTTAGATGTACAAATCCTATTGTATAACCATCTTCCACATTTGAATGTGCAATACATGATGCTTGAAAGAAATGTTGTAGAATTGGTAGCTGCAAAGGTGATTCCTTATAGAAAAATAATATATCGTCAGTCAAATTGAGAGTGACACCTGATCAGGCCGCAGCCTGACTGAGAAAATCAGCCCTATTATATGAATAGTGTAAACAGTGGTAGTTGGAGAATGAAATGCTGCTTTCGTATATATTTGTACAGCAAAATCAAAACTATACTCTCCAGTGAGAAATGTAGAAGGAAATCTCTTCTGAAATCGAAACTAGTGAATCAAGAATGATGTATTTAAGGTTGGTAATTTTTGGAATTGCTGAATATTGAGGAAAAGGAGCGGATGTATATGATTTGTGACAGAGGAGTGTAATATGTCTTTGTCCCTGGTTAATGTTCAGTGCTGATATATTGGTATACCCGCTGCAATAAATCATGTGTTTAAAAATGTACATCAGATTCGAAGGTTGTGGGTGAAGTGATTGAAAATAAAGAGGAATTGGTGGTCAATGCACTGAGTGCCACTCTATACAAAGCAGGGCAAGGAGACAAAGGGGGTGATTTTAAACCCCAAGAATGGGTGGGTTGGGGGCGGGTGGCAGTTGAAAATATATATTTTTTGGGTCGCAAACTCAACATTTTTGGACTTTGTATTCCCAGTGGGAAGCCTGTACTTTTCCTCACTGACGTTAAACCCAGAAATAAAGCCGGGTTGTGGTCACGACCCAAAAAACAACTGTTTTCAACTCCCACCCGCCCCAACCCACCCGTTCTTGGGGTTTAAAATCACCCCCAAAGACATTAGGTGTATGTACACAGTATCACTATTAAAAATACATTTTTAAGCAAAAGGTGCTTTTTATGTTATACTTTTTAATATACTTTTTTTAAATGCTGTGGCCTAGTAGTTCTGCGGAGGCTCATGATTAACCTTCAGCCCTCGTCCAGGCTGAATCAGTCAACATCAATGTAACATCACCAGTGGATTCCAAGTTGATTTACATGTTTCTTTTAAACTTAATTATCAATATGATAAAGCTAAAAAAAAAATTAATTCTACTGAACTTGCAACATTAACCTAATGCACTGAACATTAACCAGGGACAAAGACATATTACACTCCTCTGTCACAAATCATATACATCCGCTCCTTTTCCTCAATATTCAGCAATTCCAAAAATTACCAACCTTAAATACGTCATTCTTGATTCACTAGTTTCGATTTCAGAAGAGATTTCCTTCTGCATTCCTCACTGGAGAGTATAGTTTTGATTTTGCTGTACAAATATATACGAAAGCAGCATTTCATTCTCCAACTACCATTGTTTACACTATTCATATAATAGGGCTGACTTTCTAAATGTGCTGTTCTCAAAACACTACAGAAAAATGTTAATTACAACTCTCCTGTGTTGCAACAGACTGACTAGGAAAAGGAATTAGGCCCCAAACTTCATTAAGAGGTCCATTACACTACACTATAGTGGGAGTTTCCACTTCCGCAGCTCAGAAGTGACTTGGTGCAACACTGGAGGGTGGTACACTGAGAAAAATGAGGTCTCCAGAATGGTGCAAGTGGGTCCCACCAGGGAGGGATCCAGGCCTGGACCCCTGAAGAAAGCGAAATTGTTTTTTCTTAAAAATTCTGTGTCGGCTCCCAGGGGGCCAAGGGGGTGCTGCGTGGGTTCAGGAAGGGCAGAGAGGGAGAGCTGCACGGGGGAGGTGGGCACTGAAGATGCACTCAACATAACACAGGCACCCGCTGGTTCCATGCATAGGAGGTTCTATAGGCAGTTCTTCATAGATCAGTTCCATGGGCATTCCCTGAATAGCAGTTCCATCTGTAGTTCTCAGTAGGGCAGCTCCACGGGCAGTTCTCTGTATAATGGTTCAATGGGCAGCTCCACGGGTCGCTCTCTGTGTAGCGGTTCAATGGGCAGCTCTCTGTGTAGCGGTTCAATGGGCAGCTCTCTGTGTAGCGGTTCAATGGGCAGCTCTCTGTATAGCGGTTCAATGGGCAGCTCACTGTATGGCAATTCAATGGACAGCTCTCTGTATGGCGGTTCAATGGACAGCTCTCTGTACTACAGTTCAATGGACAGCTCTCTGCATGGCGGTTCAATGGGCAGCTCTCTGCATGGCAGTTCAATGGGCAGCTCTCTGTATGGCGGTTCAATGGACAGCTCTCTGTATGGCGGTTCAATGGACAGCTCTCTGTATTACAGTTCAATGGACAGCTCTCTGCATGGCAGTTCAATGGGCAGCTCTCTGCATGGCAGTTCAATGGGCAGCTCTCTGTATGGCGGTTCAATGGACAGCTCTCTGTATGGCGGTTCAATGGACAGCTCTCTGTATTACAGTTCAATGGGCAGCTCTCTGTATGGCGGTTCAATGGACAGCTCTCTGTATGGCGGTTCAATGGACAGCTCTCTGTATTACAGTTCAATGGGCAGCTCTCTGTATGGCGGTTCAATGGGCAGCTCTCTGTATGGCGGTTCAATGGACAGCTCTCTGTATGGCGGTTCAATGGACAGCTCTCTGTATTACAGTTCAATGGGCAGCTCTCTGCATGGCAGTTCAATGGGCAGCTCCCTGTATGGCGGTTCAATGGGCAGCTCTCTGTATAGCGGTTCAATGGGCAGCTCTCTGTATAGCGGTTCAATGGGCAGCTCACTGTATGGCGATTCAATAGACAGCTCTCTGTATGGCGGTTCAATGGACAGCTCTCTGTATAGCAGTTCAATGTACAGCTCTCTGTATAGCGGTTCAATGGGCAGCTCTCTGTATGGCGGTTCAATGGGCAGCTCTCTGTATGGCGGTTCAATGGGCAGCTCTCTGTATGGCGGTTCAATGGGCAGCTCTCTGTATAGCGGTTCAATGGGCAGCTCTCTGTATAGCGGTTCAATGGGCAGCTCTCTGTATGGCGGTTCAATGGACAGCTCTCTGTATTACAGTTCAATGGGCAGCTCTCTGTATGGCGGTTCAATGGACAGCTCTCTGTATTACAGTTCAATGGGCAGCTCTCTGCATGGCAGTTCAATGGGCAGCTCTCTGTATGGTGGTTCAATGGACAGCTCTCTGTATGGCGGTTCAATGGACAGCTCTCTGTATTACAGTTCAATGGGCAGCTCTCTGTATGGCGGTTCAATGGACAGCTCTCTGTATGGCGGTTCAATGGGCAGCTCTCTGCATGGCAGTTCAATGGGCAGCTCTCTGCATGGCAGTTCAATGGGCAGCTCTCTGCATGGCAGTTCAATGGGCAGCTCTCTGTATGGCGGTTCAATGGACAGCTCTCTGTATGGCGGTTCAATGGGCAGCTCTCTGTATTACAGTTCAATGGGCAGCTCTCTGTATGGCGGTTCAATGGACAGCTCTCTGTATGGCGGTTCAATGGACAGCTCTCTGTATTACAGTTCAATGGACAGCTCTCTGTATGGCGGTTCAATGGACAGCTCTCTGTATGGCGGTTCAATGGGCAGCTCTCTGTATGGCGGTTCAATGGGCAGCTCTCTGTATTACAGTTCAATGGGCAGCTCTCTGCATGGCAGTTCAATGGGCAGCTCTCTGCATGGCAGTTCAATGGGCAGCTCTCTGTATTACAGTTCAATGGGCAGCTCTCTGCATGGCAGTTCAATGGGCAGCTCTCTGCATGGCAGTTCAATGGGCAGCTCTCTGTATGGCGGTTCAATGGGCAGCTCTCTGCATGGCAGTTCAATGGACAGCTCTCTGTATGGCGGTTCAATGGACAGCTCTCTGTATGGCGGTTCAATGGGCAGCTCTCTGTATTACAGTTCAATGGGCAGCTCTCTGTATTACGGTTCAATGGGCAGCTCTCTGTATTACGGTTCAATGGTCAGCTCTCTGTATGGCGGTTCAATGGACAGCTCTCTGTATTACGGTTCAATGGGCAGCTCTCTATTACGGTTCAATGGGCAGCTCTCTGTATTACGGTTCAATGGGCAGCTCTCTGTATTACGGTTCAATGGACAGCTCTCTGTATAGCAGTTCGATCTGTAATTCTCAGTATGGCTGCTCTATGGGCAGTTCCACATTACAGCTGTCATTGGGTTAGCTCCATCGATGTGGTTTTTATTTAATTTTTGCCGACACACTCATGTCCGACACCATATTTGTGTTCACATGCAGACAATTAAAAATATATATATTTTGATTTCAGGGAACTGAGAATGGAAAGTTTGCAGAATTTGATAGAGGTAGTGGCTGTTACTGGTGGTGAGAAAATTTGGTTGCCATTTGACCGTCTGTTTATATTGAATGAAGGAGCACTTACCCTGCAACAATTAAAATTGGTTTGGCCATTTTTCAGACCCAATCTGACCTCAGTTTGATAATATAAACAAGATAGTAGATCAAGTACATGTATCATAATAGATAATGTTTACTTCAAAAAAGGATGTGGAGATGCCGGTGATGGACTGGGGTTGACAATTGTAAACAATTTTACAACACCAAGTTATAGTCCAGCAATTTTATTTTAAATTCACAAGCTTTCGGAGACTTCCTCCTTCGTCAGGTAAATGATATTTACCTGACGAAGGAGGAAGCCTCCGAAAGCTTGTGAATTTAAAATAAAATTGCTGGACTATAACTTGGTGTTGTAAAATTGTTTACAATTCAAAAAAGGAAGCCAACATAATAGGAGAGGGAATGCACACAAGTGGGGATAAGACTTTTTCTCTGTGTAGAAATCAATCTGCCAATAATCTGAGTAAACAGGATGTGTAGTGCAGAAAGGAAATATAAAAATTAACTAGCAATTTGTGTGAATAGAAAATAATGGAAACCTAGACGTCTAATCAAAGAATTGAAATAAATTGTAATCAGTCAGAGGAAAAATCCAGTATTTGAGGTTCAATCCCCATTCTGTGTTGAATTAGCTGATTTTGGCCAGAATGAGTTCCACAATCGGCATTAGCGTGAACTGGCTGGGCCAGATTTCCCACTCCTGATTACTATCCACTGACCTGTGTGTGTGTGTGTGTGTGTGAATTGCTCTCTGCTGTTGTATAGCCCATTGAGACTTATCGCCAAGGCTCATACATGAATAATGGCCACTTGGGAGAGGTACCAGAGGACACCTTGGTGCAAAATACACATCTGTTTAATATCAAGCTGAGCATTTGTATGATGCACAATGGTTATGTGATTCAATGAGGATGAATGGCCACACACCCAATCAATTATTAAAGTACCCTCCCCCTTCCAGATTGGCCGAGGTGTAACATAATCTTTAATCATGGTATAATCGTCTTTCAGAACCTCTGCCCCCTTGATGGTAAGCATTTGAAGATTAAGGGGCTGAAATTCTGGGGCCAAGAACTGAACCCAGCCAGAGTCAGCACCTTCAGGAGAGGGAGAGGGGGAAACCAGTGGAAGAAAGGCCATAATTTGGGGCAGAACCTTGATCTGCTGGGTTTCCACCTCACATAACTTACCTCAGAATTTTCGATCAACAAGAAGGAAGCTGAGTCTTCTGATCGCCACCTCCCAACATCCACAGACAGCTTTGGGGACATAGGTGTTGGATTACTCTGGGAATTCTGCCCATTATGCGCTCCTTAGGCCTGGTGGGAGTGACAGAGAGCTGATGTGAGTTCTGTACAGGGCCTTCCAAAAGCTCCACAAACACTTTTCAGCGAAGGTAATTGAATCCCAGATTACCTTTAGAAGGGAGGCTGTGGTTTCCTTTCAGAGTGACAAATAAATTGCACTGACCTCGTCAGCCTGATAAGGGTCTCTGGCTGCCCATTGGAGCAGCAGGGCGCCACTCATATTTCCCACAAGACAGTCGGGGTGAATCTACTGCACTTGTACATGGGCCGGCCGCCCCAATTATTTAAATGACTTTGTCTCCGGAACTTGGGGTAGGGTCCACATCCCCTCCTGCAGGTGGCTGAGAGTCTCGTTCTACCACAGTTCTGGCAGTGAAAATGGACCCCAGACTTTTTCCTCAGCTCAGTATCAAAATGGTGTGATACCACCACAGTTGGTTCACATCCAAGGTAAGCATTATTAGTGTAAATACAATCAAGTAATGAGGGTAGCAAGGTGAAGTTGAATGTGCTTCTACCATCTTTAGTAACAGCACCATTGCTAATGAAATGGGATGCTCTATTTTCACATCTCTAAATAGAACGCATGCCACACATTGTGGTACTGATGCTATTTAATGAGTGTGGCCATTCTAACATTTTGTTCCTTTTTTAATTCCTGTGTGTGTGTGTGTGTCTGTGAGATAGATAGATATGGCAGGTTTATTTAGGGCCAATTCTTTTTCTTCTCTGTCCCATATCTTGACAGAGAATACTTCTGTTATGTACTTTGTATCAAAGATGAGTAAGATCACTGTGATTACAGAATTGGGAAATTGTGGAATCGAAGGAACTAAAACGAACATGACTGCACAAAATACAAAATAGAAAAGACATAAAAATTAGAAGCAGGCTGTTTTTCCTATTTTTATATATTTATGAATAATGTTCATTTTAAGGCACAAAACACCTGTGAGTTTGACATACCCCTTGCCAAACTGAAACTGCATTCTCTTCACTAAAAATCCATATTTTTATTCCATTATTTTTATGCTTTGACTTTTGCGAGATATGGTGGTGTGCCTTCCCACCCCATTTTCCTCAGAACACTGCTCTGGGACTACTCGAAAACAGGAAGATTCGCAGAGGAAAACTTCAGGTCACAGTGCCTCAGGAATTCAGCCAAGTCCCTAAAAGGTTACAAATGTGAGGCTAAAGGAATCCTCCCCACACCATATTGTAGACATTTAGTTGCAGAAGCAGAGCTGCTAGGCTGAAGGAAAAAGATCCTTGCTGTTAAATGAAATAAAAACAGAAAATGCTGGAAATACACAGCAAGTCAGGCAGCATCTGTGGAGAAAGAAACAGAGTTAATGTTTCAGGTCAAAGACCCTTCGTCAGAAGTTGAAGATTAAACAGTTTTTTAAGTAAGTACAGGGCCATGGGAAGTGGGGGGAGGGGAGGAAAGAACAAAAGAGAAGGTCTGTGATAGAATGGAATGCAGGAATGATTAAGTGACAAAAGGGATGATGGTGCAAGGCAAAGAGAATGGTAATGGGACAAGTAAAGAAACAAAGGATGGGCCGGAGGAGCTGTAAATAGCAACATCAGAACCATTAGCAGCACTGGCTATCCAGAAAAAATGGGAGCAGTGGTTATGATCTGAAGTTACTAAAATCAATGTTGAGACCGGAAGCTCCCCATCCCACTCCCACTCTGACCTCTCTGTCCTCAGCCTCTTACACTGTTCCAATGAAGCTCAACGGAAGCTCGAGGAACAGCATCTCATCTTTCGATTAGGCACATTACAACCTTCTGGACTCAACATTGATTTTAATAATTTCAGAATCTAAAACTGATACTGGGAGCTTGTTTTAGTATATTACTCTCCCCAGACTCGTCAAGTTGTTAAGTAAAATGCCTTTATTAGTGTCACTAGCTGTGATTGTTTCACACATCCTGCAGTAGATAGCATAGTGCATTATACATGACATGCTGTAACAACTATTATTTCTGTTGATCTATATATTCCACAGGGCATGTCAACAAAGGAAAGAGGAACATAGGAACAGGAGTTGGCCATTCAGCCCCTCGAGCCCACTCTGCCATTTGATAGGATCATGGCTGATCTGTGATCTAACTCCATATACCTGCCTTTGGCCCATATCCCTTAATACCTTTGGTTGCCAAAAAGCTATCTATCTCAGATTTAAATTTAGCAATTGAGCTAGTATCAATTGCTGTTTGCGGAAGAGAGTTCCAAACTTCTACCACCCTTTGTGTGTAGAAGTGCTTTCTAATCTCACTCCTGAAAGGTCTGCCTCTAATTTTTAGACTGTGCCCCCTACTCCTAGAATCCCCAACCAGCGGAAATAGTTTCTCTCTATCCACCCTATCTGTTCCTCTTAATATCTTATAAACTTCGATCAGATCACCCCTTAATCTTCAAAACTCTAGAGAATACAACCCCAATTTGTGTAATCCCTCCTCGTAACTTAACCCTTGAAGTCCAGGTATCATTCTAGTAAACCTACACAGCACTCCCTCCAAGGCCAATATGTCCTTCCGAAGGTGCGGTGCCCAGAACTGCTCACAGTACTCCAGGTGCGATCTAACCAGGGTTTTGTATAGCTGCAGCATAACTTCTGCCCCCTTGTACTCTTGTCCTCTAGATATAAAGGCCAGCATTCCATTAACCTTATTGATTATTTTCTGCACCTGTTCATGACGCTTCAATGATCTATGTACCTGAACCCCTAAGTCCCTTTGGACATCCACAGTTTTTAACTTTTTACCATTTAGGAAGTACCCTGTTCTATCCTTTTTTGGTCCAAAGTGGATGACCTCACATTTGTCTACATTGAATTCCATTTGCCACAGTTTTGCCCATTCACCGAATCTATCAATATCCCTTTGTAATTTTATGTTTTCATCTACACTGCTTACAATGCCACCAATCTTTGCGTCATCGGCAAACTTAGATATGAGACTTTCTCTGCCTTCATCTAAGTCGTTAATAAATATTGTGAATAATTGAGGCCCCAAGACAGATCCCTGCAGGACTCCACTAGTCACATCCTGCCAATGTGAGCACCTACCCATTATCCCTTCTCCCTGTCGCCTTTCGCTCAACCAACATCCTAACCAAGTCCGTACTTTTCCCTCAATTCCATGGGCTTCTATCTTAACTAACAGTCTCTTATGTGGGACTTTATCAAATGCCTTCTGGAATTCCATATAAATAACTTCCATTGACATTCCCCTGTCCACTACTTTAGTCACCTCTTCAAAAAATTCAATCAGGTTTGTCAGGCACGACCTACCTTTCACAAATCCATGCTGGCTCTCTCTGATTAACTGAAAATTTTCGAGGTGTTCAGTCACCCTCTCTTTAATTATGGACTCCAGCATTTTCCCCACAACAGATGTTAGGCTAACTGGTCTATAATTCCTTGGTTTCCCTTTCTCTCCTTTCTTAAAAAGCAGAGTTACATGTGCAATTTTCCAATCTAGAGGGACGGTTCCTGAATCTAGAGAACTTTGAAAGATTATAGTTAGGGCATCTGCAATGTGCTCACCTACTTCCTTTAAAACCCTGGGATGGAAACCATCTGGTGCTGGGGATTTGTCACTCTTTAGTGCTCTAATGTTCTTCATTGCTGTTGTTTATCATAAGTCAATAACAAACAACTGAAATTGATTCCAGTTCAAACAATGAACGGACATATCATTGAGCCAGCCACTATTGGCATGGTGATGCACATTGGGTCAGCCACTTAGATTGTAGTCATTTAACACCACATAATACTGCAGCATCTCAGCTGATAGCTGGGACACTGACATACATGTTGCCCCACAAATGTGATCCTAGCAATCTTTGATTCATTTTGTATGGCAACATCACTTACCATGAAGGACACTGAATCCACATTCAGCCATGATGTCACACCAGTTCATCATGATTGATCAAACATTCAGTTACATTCAATCATTTCAACAATGTTACATGCTTCAGTATCAAGGATGATTGAGACTGTCCTAATAATCTGTATCTAATTTAATTTGATCAGTTTCATAGATTAGCCTTGTATTCCCTTGAGTATAGAACATTAATGGGTGATCTAATTGAGGTGTTTAAGATGATTAAAGGATTTGATAGGATGGATAAAGAGAAACTATTTCCTCTGGTGGGGGAGTCCAGAATAAGGGGGCATAACCCTAAAATTAGAGCTAGGCCGCACAGGGGTGATGTCAGGAAGCAGAAAGGGCAGGGGAAATCTGGAACTCTCTCTCCCAAAAAACTGTTGAGGCTAGGTCAATTGAAAATTTCCAAACTGAGAGTGACAGATTTTTGTTAGGTAACAGTATTAAGGGATATGGAACCAAGGCGGGTAAATGGATTTGAAATACATATCAGCCATGATCTAATTGAATGGCAGAACAGGCTCGAGGGGCTGAATAGCCTTCTCCTGTTCCTAAGTTCCTATCACAACTGCTTTTGAGTAAGATGGCTCCACATGTGGGTTTTGGTAAATTAAAAAGAAAGTACATTCTATTGAACTGCTCTTCATCCTAAATGTTATAGATATATATCTGTATGCTTGATGCTATCTCTCAGCATCTCTTTTTACCTTAGTTATTCATTAGTGTTGCTGGTTAAAGGCAACCCAGAAACAAAAATTCCAATCCTGTGAAATAATCAACAGGGACAATTAACTTTGGGTGAGAATTGGGCCCCAAACTATTTGTTTCAAGTCCATAGCCTTTGAAACCCTAGAGATCATACAGCATTAGCAATAAGAAGGACTGGGGTGTAAGTGAAAATCTCTCACTGGATGCTGTGACAAATATTCTACCTCGGCAGAATCATATCACTTTTGGAAAGGCCTTTCAGACAAAGATTTTGAATCAAAATATATTTAATATAATTTGAATATTGGATAATAATCATGATTATAATAAGTGATAAGACACATTCAGGGATCTGACATCCTTGTATTATCAATTTAGAGTTTTAACAGGGGGGAAAGGAAAAATCACTCCAAAAAGTTATTTGATTAAACTAGTGATTTTTACATTATAAATGGAGGTGCATAGTCTCTTGAATGAATAAAGGGGTCAGGGCATGGTCTTGTTCAAAGCAATTGTAATATGTTGTGCATGTTGTTTATTGTATCATGTTCTTCAGCCTCTCTGCTCTCTACTACTTCCTGTCTTCTTCATCTAATTCACCACTGCTGACACAAAACCTGGAATGCTATCTAGTAAAGCTACTGGAATGGATGGCCCCAGTACTAAACATCACCACAACCTGTCCTTTTCTTTTAAGATGTTAAACTGCATTTCAGCATTGATAATGCTAAAATGCAGTATTGTCTAAACAGTTTACAGGACCTCTTATCAAAATAATGTCCTTTTATAGAAAGCTCTAATTTTCATTTTACTTGACTAGCGAACCTCCTCTTATAAAACAACAACTGCTATAAAACTATGAACCCACACTAAATCTAAGGGCCTCATTATTGGGGAATCCCTGGTGACACCCATTATTCCAGAGCAGTATCAGCCCAGAATTACCTATGGTTAGTTTTCCTCTTCTGTTCCCTGTATCATGATATACTTAAGGAATTATGTGGTATCCACTCAAAACACACAGGCAAAACCATCTTAAGTGATATTTTACATAGGTATATGTGAAGGCACACTGATGCAGATAGACAATGTTTAGTCTGACGTACTGGAAGAGAAATACACAGACACAGATAAACAGACAGATGCAGACAAGCACAGGATTAAAGAGACACACACAAGCAAGATAAACAGAGCCACACATGCACGTACACACACACACACACACACACACACACAGAAAAACACCCCCTTACCCCACAAACACAAAGAAAAGCAGACAGAACACAAACCCAGGACCAGACATACACCAACAGACACAGGGATCCACAATCAAAATGTTACAGATTTTAATCTTTCGTTGTGAAATTGATGCTTTATACAATGCTATAATAAACATCATTTTATTTACATTAACATACTATTTACAGTTTGCTCTCGACCACTGTGTTATTCTTCCAAGTGATTTTAAAGTACTGGCAAGGATCACACAGTGATTGTCTCAGACAGTCTTCTCTCTGTTTGAGTATAACAGGCACTACATATAGCTGGCACAGCTGTTTCCAAAATTTCTGAAATACAAAAATAATAATCAACAGGGATTTATAAGTTTATATTAAACTTGAGGTGGGGAGTGCATGAGCCCACATTATTGTAGTTTCATTAAAATTTAACTGGTTAGCTTCTACTCTTGTTTTGTGTGACCCTATAAACTGCCACAATTGAAAAGTAAACAGGTTGTGTCTATTTGAG
Source organism: Heptranchias perlo (assembly GCF_035084215.1). Lineage (NCBI taxonomy): Eukaryota > Metazoa > Chordata > Chondrichthyes > Hexanchiformes > Hexanchidae > Heptranchias > Heptranchias perlo. The sequence goes on from NC_090334.1 coordinate 62,463,256, forward strand.
TAGATTTTTCCTTCCCCCTTCGATCTGTTTTAAATGCCATTCATCTGTAATTATTTCCAGTTCTGATGTGGGCCTATACCTGAATTGTTGTCAGCGGTGGCACTCTCACCTCTGAGTCAGAGGGTCGCCGATTCAAGCTCCACTCCAGAATTTGAGCATGTAATCTGGGCTGACATTTCAGTGCAGTACTGAGGGAGTGCTACACTGTCGGAGGTGTCCTCTTTCAGATGAGGTGTTAAATTAAGGCTCCAACTGCCCTCTCAGGTGGATATAAAATCCCATCGCGCTATTCAAAAAAGAGCAGGAGAACTCTCTTGGTGTCCTGACCAACATTTATCCTCAACCAACACCACTAAAACAGATTATCTGGTCATTTATCTCAATACTGTTTGTGGAATCTTGCTGTGCACAAATTAGCTGCCACATTTCTCCACGTTACTACAATGTCTAAACTTGAAAATGTCTTAATTGGCTGTGAAGTGCTTTGGGATGTCCTGAGGCTCTGAAAAGCATTATACAAATGCAAATTCATTCAATCAAGCTATCTATCGATCTACATTGTCTCTCCACAGATGTGTACTGACCTGCTGAGTGCTTTCAGTATTGTCTGTTTATATGTCAAAACTATTATTGATCAGATTATATGCTTTCACATTCCAATGGCTTAAGAGTTTTTTTTAAAAGAACCTCTACAGAACTTTACTTACTGTACATGGACCTGGTCGCCCTCCCACCTTTGTCACACCCACAAAGTTCACATAGAAAATCTAAATTGCGTGCTTTGTACTCAGTTTAAAACAAAATAGGTGTTATCTGTGATGGTCATGCTCCATTTTTAGTGCAATAATGCATAGCCCTCTCATGCACAGCCAACTCACCACTGAACAGATAGAAATTGTTTATTCATAATTATGCTATTCATCTGACCCTTTAAAGTTACGGTTAGTGATACCACGATTCCCATTGTTAGACTTAAATATTAAATGGACAATGCTTTCACATTCCAATGGCAGGTACACAAATAGCTACTTTTATGGTTTTTTTAACTGGTAGTGTTTGATGTACAAATATATCTCTTTGCTTGCTTGGGTATTAAGTGTGCATTATTTCTGAGTCCTCTTATTGCCTGTAACCTAGTTTGATTAATACAATTTAGCATAATTCATTCATATTTACAGACATTCATAATGAGGAAAGATTGCACCCTTACAAACATGGTGCTTTCGGTGAATTTTCCTGGCCTCGATGGAACCTCTAACATCCATGACTACTCAGTAAAGGAGGAAAAATCGAGTGAGTTCTTTTTTCCTTTTCTTAATCTATTCAGGTTGCTTTCTGTGATAGATATAGATGACTTGATCTTTCCCTTATCGCGTTAAAAGATCTGATCTGTACAGCAACTAACTAACCACAAACATTTCACAGTTCAGCACAGTGAATGTGTTAATTATAGAACCCACCGGTAATAGTATTCCACTATCGCCATGTGTTGTATCAATTTTAACTTTGTAATATCGATTTTCATCCAGTCAGAACAAAAAAGCTTTAACTTAATTTTCCAAATCAAATATCAAATAAAGTTGCCATGTTTTATATATACTAGTGGATGTCCAGTTGTATTACTCATGGTAAGTCAAATAATATGTTGTTTTATAACGGCCACATTATACCATGTGATGTATGATGCATTATTCTGCTGCTAAGGTAAAGCTGCATCCCATTAAGACCACAATGTTTAATTGCTGTTAAGTAATCACAGGGTTAGGTGAGAGATCAATTGCTCTTCAGGCTGTGAGTCTCAACCTTGACTTTCTTTCTCTTTTTAAAAAAAATGATAGTTAAGGACACTCGGCTTGCAGGGATTCCAGCTCCTCTGTCAAAAGATGGCCTTTGTTTCATTCCACTTATTTTTCAAGTGTGACAATTCCATAAATATATTTTAAAAAAAATATGCCATGAATGATTATTTAAATGACAATGATGATGATGTCTGTCTACTTGTCCCCTGTAAGAGTACCAAGCCCCCTTGAGTTTCAAACACCCAGCTTGATAATGAGCTATCCTGGGGAAAATAAGTGGAGAAATGGTTGGAAAATATAAAAGATAACTCTCGAGAAAACTCAGTGATATATGTCACTATTCGCGATATACAAAGCCTATACATTGCAAGCCATTTTTAACACACTGCTTTGTGCATGGCTGTTCTGTCCATTACAAATGACTGTCTGATATATCAAGTGTTTACTGGGAAGCCCCAAAATCATCTGATACTGTAACCAGTTGATCTTTTAAGTTGATAGCTCTGGTGAGATATGGAGCTATCAACTGTTCAAATACACTACTGTGCTGGTGATCGGGGCACATGTTGGATGTAACAAAAGTTGGTTACTGTCCCAATTAGTGTTACACTCAGGCACCAAAGCTTTTTCAAAGAGGTAGGTTTTATAAAATCATCAGCTCCATAGCGCAGATCTTGGTGGAGCTGCTGCAGATAACCAGAGAGAAAGCACCAGCCCTGGAAAAACATTAGAAAAATGAAAATTAACGCATTATGCCTGCTCAAGATGGGTGTCTAAATATAGAGGAAATAATGCTGTGCCTTACTTACATACATAGTAATAGATTATAATATTGAAGCTCTTGCACATTAAATAGCACATTGCGGGAAACGGGTGGAGATGCCACAAAAGGGTCTCTTGTCTAATTTCCTGTCCCCCACTCACATATATTGCAATCCCAGCCAAAAAAAATGCCATACCATCTAAGCCCAGATATTGTATCATAAAGGGAGAACCGTGAAAGAAGTGTTTCTTGCTGTTCTTCTTCCTTCTGTGAAGCTCACCAAGTACCCAACTGGTGGCCTGAATACAATGCAACTAATCGGAGGAGTATTTGCCGATCTATGAGCACATGATTGGCCTACATTGCTGCTAGTTCCAAACACTGGCCTGCAGTGCCTTGGCATGACTTTCCTTTATCTAGAAAGGCAGCTCCTAATGCTGTAATGCATACCTATTAAATGGTGAACAAGCACATTCTAGTAACTTGTAGATACACCAATAACGACAGCCTTCAACACAGACTTGCCAAACCAGAACACAGATTTCAATCCTCTTCGAGTAAATTGACAGATGAGAAAATACTAACTATTCAACAGTAAAATAACCATGTGTGGGATATTGGTTAATATGTGGATTTCGTATGAATTTTTTTTCCCACTATTTTATAAAAAGCATTGACACTTTTATTTTAAACAGTTAGTGCCATCATTAAATGTGTTCGTTATAGTACACAATGTGATTTCAACTGTTTCAATGATGAAGTGAAGAGTGCAAATGAAGAACAAAATAGTATAAAAATGGCAAAACTCCTGATGTGAAGAGCCTGTAGCAAGGGCAGGGACACATCAGGCATATTCATACACCTTTCTGACATGAAACAGAACCACATTCCAACCCGTTCTTCCAAGTTTCATATCACTTCTGTATATGACTTGATGCTGACATTGGAGTTGTGGTTATACATAAATGATCTTTTGAACTTATGTCAGTGCCCTGCTCTCTGTCACAGTTAAAGGAATAGAAACACATCAAAGGGGCTTGCCTCATGCAGCTTGCAGGCATCTGTGAGTTTTTTACATTTCTTTTTTGGTTCCAATTTGCTATATAAATGCACTGCTGTTACTGAATTTGATCTCTCCCCCTATAAACATTTAATTACAACCACTAAAGATTGTTTCTACTTCATCAATGTCTAAATGGTGTGTGATCACCACAAAAGGATAATGCAAGTCTGCCATGACACCATCTTTCTGCGACATTCATCCATCCCTCCCATTAGCAAAGAAGTGGTGAGTGTGTGTTTGTAATGGGACTGAGAAGTGGTCTAGTGTGCCCTCATGCTGGGTAGTGAAGGAAGTGATGAAGGGAAGGGAGTTGTAGAGAGTGCAGTGAGGGGGAGGAGGAAACATAGAAACATAGAAAATAGGAGCAGGAATAGGCCATTCGGCCCTTCGATCCTGCTCCGCCATTCAATATTATCATGGCTAATCCTCTATCTCAATACCATATTCCCGCTTTCTCCCCATACCCCTTGATGCCTTTTGTGTCAAGAAATCTATCTAGCTCCTTCTTAAATATATTCAGTGACTTGGTCTCCACAGCCTTCTGTGGTAGAGAATTCCACAGGTTCACCACCCCCTGAGTGAAGAAATTTCTCCTCATCTCCGTCCTAAATGTCCTACCCCGTATCCTTAGACGGACCATTACCATGTGTTATTGATAGATATGGAGAAATGAAGAACTGTATTCACCCTTGCTAGTCTTGAGATGTCACTGAAGCGCTTCCTGCACTGCATCCAGGTCCTGGGGATGATGCTCCTGAACCTGATAATCTCAGCAATGTATCTCCATGTCTGGTGCACTTGGTGTTTTGGGATCCTCCTCCCACCGTCTGGAAGAAAACTTTCCTCCTTGCCCTGACCTCTTCTAGCGAGACCTCCAGAGAGGCTTCAGAGAACTGGGGGTTGCGTGCGACTCATTTTGAGGCTCTTTCTTCCTGCAGCCAATTTGCACACAGCAAGATCCAACAAACAGCAATGTGATAATGACTAGGTAATATGATTTTTTTTTAGTGGTGTTGGTTGAGGGATAAATGTTGGCCAGGACACCGGAGAGAACTCCACTGCTCTTCTTCAAATAGTGCCATGGGATCTTTTATCATCCATCTGAGAGGGCAGACAAGGCCTTGGCTTGACGTCTCATCCAAAAGACAGCAACTCCGACAGTGTAACAGTACTGCACTGGAGTGTCAGCCTAGATTATGTGCTCAAATCCTGGAGTGGGTCTAAAACCCACGACCTTCTGATTCAGAGGCGACAATGCTACCGCTGGGTCAAGATAACACCTTGCATTGCAGATTAAATCTACGTCTGGAGAGATGATGTCACTGATAATGACCAGCACCAGGTGACAGACTTGGCTTGTGTTGTTTTTATTCTCCACTGAAGGACTGTCCTATACAAGCCATTTCTGCAAAGCATTCTTAAGCAATGTCTTGAGCCTTTCCTTGACACAAAATAAGTTACAGGGTCACTCTATCTTTGATAGATCACTCGTTTTATGTCATTCTGCTGTAGTGCACCAGAAAAGGGCTGTTACATTACAACAAAGGATTAGTTGTCTCTGCCAAGTTAACTTTGCTTGTATTTATCAGTCAAATGAAGTAGCTGAAGTATTTCTAGCTTATTAACAAAAAAGCAACCCAGACTTCTAATTCAACATTTGTAAATGGGTAAACTTTTGTCTGCTAATTGGTCTTGTTTCTGTAATTGCAAAAGGAATAACAAAAAACCACTATGCAAAAATTACGAGTCACAAAAGCAAACGGAACAAGAATAAAAAAGGAAAAAGTCAGTTCCTTCCTTAAAAATAAAATTTATACTTAGTTCGATTCTCAGTGACCACTGTTGAGTTACCATGACAACAAATACGGATGTTCTAACAGTGTGAAAACCACAGTACAAAACCAGTAATGAGGGTTCAAGTTATACTAAAGAAAATTGTTTGTAAAGTTGTGCTTTACTGAAAGAAAATTAAGCGCATTAAAAGTTCCCTTTTGTTCGTGTTGCTCTGGTGCTGCCAATAGTTTTATTTCTCCTTTCTATTTATTCCTCTCTACATCCATGGGAAACGGCCTTGCGTGAGATATGTCAGTCTGAGTCAGAGTATACCCTGCAATGTAGTAGCCAAACTGTGACGTTCACAAACCACATGCCAACACACATTGCTGACAACCAGTTTCGTGCAGAGTAAGCTGATGCTAGTGTGGGCTCCCCTCTACAATTCAAGGTTAAATCACTCACCTAATGCTGGGACTAGGAACTTAGGAACATAGGAACAGGAGTAGGCCATTCAGCCCCTCAAGCCTGTTTCGCCATTCAGTTAGATCATGGCTGATCTGTATCTTAACTCCACCCACCTGCTTTGGTTCCTTAACCCTTAATACCCTTGCCTAACAAAAATCTATCAATCTCAGTTTTGTAATTTTCAATTGACCTAGCCTCAACAGCTTTTTGGGGGAGAGAGTTCCAGATTTCCACTACCCCTTGTGTGAAGAAGTGCTTCCTGACATCACCCCTGAACGGCCTAGCTCTAATTTTAAGTTAGGCCCCCTTATACTGGACTCCCCTACCAGAGGAAATAGTTTCACTCTATCTACCCTATCAAATCCTTTAGTCATCTTAAACACCTCAATTAGATCACCTCTTAATCTATATTAGGGGGACACAAAAGTAGACAGAGTCCACCATCATTTATTATGGAACTCAGCGCCTGACCTGATTCTGTAGCAAAATGATCTGAGACTTACTGGAGAGGGGACAGTTTCACATCACTTCAGTTTGACATTGCATGAAGTGTTGACTCCAGTGCAATATCAAATCTGGTTTACAAATTATTCAGGTATCCATTGGATCACTTGGGCACTTTTTAAACCTACTTTACCTCAACTTAAATATAATGGCCTAGAATTTGATTGCAGCGCCCATTTTTCGAGCACTAAACGGCCTCCTAAGCTAGAAGCACACGCACATTTCCAGCTGGAAGTGCGCCACCCGCCATTTTGGATTGTGCTTTTGCGCTGGCATCAGGAGGGCAGGCCGGAGTATTTAAAGTAATGAATACTTTATTTAAATTAGAGTCCTGCACTTCTTCCACAACCCTTTTCTGATTTTGGAATCGGCCAGCAATACGTGGCACTAACCAGCAGGAAGGTACCCTCACCACTGCTATTTAAAGGGATCATGCAGAACTTACAAGTTAGATGCTGGTTTGTCATTTCAGGCTGCTGGTTAACTTCTGGGTGTTTCTTGGTGTGTTTTATCACTCTGGAAAGTTCACTTTGTCTGCAAAGAACAAGATTTTGCTGGTGTTGTTTGCTGCCTGATAAATAGTTTGACTAGAGTCATGGGTGGTTTCAAAGGGCTGCCTTCGGGCTGATGGATGAGGGGAAGATAGCAGAGAGCAGGAGCAGGGCACTGCGCAGGAGGCCGTGCCCACAGCGGGTATTCAGGGAGCATTTCTCCTACATTAACTTTACTGAGAAGCAATATCTGAGGTGCCTTCGCTTCACAAAAGAGGAGCTATGCCACCTGCTGCAGCCACAACTCGAGCCTTGCACCAGGGCATGGACAGCACTGCCTGTGGCTTCTGCAGGTGACATCAGCAACATCTCACAGATTGCAGTCCACCGCTGTGTCAGGGAGGTCACTGAGGCTCTCTACAACAGGAGGAACACTAACATTTCCTTCCCTATGGACAGAGTGAAGCAGGAGGAGAGAGCACTAGGTTTTGCCCGCATGGCAGGCTTCCCCAGGGCGCAAGGTGCCATAGACTGCATCCACATTGCTCTGCATGCTCACTATCACCAGCCTGGATTCCACTCCATCAACGTAGAGCTGGTTTGCGACTGCAGGCAGCACATCCTGCAGGTCTGTGCCCGCTATCCCGACAGCAGTCATGATTCTTTCATCCTGCTCCAGTCCTCTGTGCCACCTTTATTCCAACCAGGCCGTCAGGCTACAGGCTGGTTACTGAACAACAAGAGATATCCCCTCCGGACATGGCTCATGACTCCTGTCATGAACCCGGGCACAGCTACAGAGCTGGCCACCAACCAGAGCCATTCCGCCATGAGAAACGTGATCGAGCAAACAATCGGTGTGCTCAAGCAATGTTTCCGCTGCTTGGTCCGTTCCGGAGGAGTTTTGCCGTACACCCCTGAGCGTGTATCCAGATTAACGGTCATCTGCTGCATGCTTCACAACTTTATCATCACCTGGGGATTGGGAAGAGCAGGAGGAGCATGAAGAGGAGGAAAAGCAGGAGCGGCTTCGGCCACTCATACCGCTAGCTGGAAGAGCTCTCAGAGCCCAGCTCATCGAAGAGCACTTCACCTAAATCATCCCTCCCACCCCCAATACACCAACAGTCCCACAATCCTTACCACTGTACTTACTACCACCTTCAGTCCAGCTTTATGGGTCTTGCCCTCACTTCACTACAAAGATAAACACCAACATCAAATCCAGAACAAAAATAACTCAAACAACTATCAAACAATTCAATTTCATCTCTATCTAACAGTTGACAGAAATAATTACCCTTGTGCCAGTCTTGTGTGCTCCTACAAGTTGCTTCCCCAGTGGCTTGGGAGATGGAAGACTGCTGAGATTCTATTGAGGGACACTTCAGATGGCTTTGGTAGGTGACCTCAAACAGCTGTGGGCCTTGAGGGCCCAACTGCAGCATCTCAGTTTGGGCTGCTGGAGCAGTCTGGCCCAGCTGGCTGTGTGGCACTAACAAGAACACTGGCAGAGGGGGTGGCGGGGGAGCAAGCATGTTGCTGTCCTGAGAGAGGACAGCGGGTGCCTCTCCCATAGAGCCAAGGCCGCTCTCCTGGGACTGTACCTCAGCATTCCGATTGCTCTGCTCAAGAAGTACATGCAGGGCTGCTGCGACGCTTTGGAGGCCCCTGCCAACATTGGTACCCGGAGCCAAGATGGCAGCTGACTGAGCTTCCACAGCAGCAGTGCGAGCTGCCCTGGAAGATGTCACAGCTGTCAGGAGAGGCTTCATCATGGTGGCTGCCACTGTCGTGTTCATGGAGCTGACCGCTCGGTCCATTCTGAGCAGAATGATCTTCATGCTCTGCATGAAGCCTTGGCAAAAGTAGGAGCTGGACTCCTCCATGCTCTGTGTTATTGTGCACAAGCTCGCAGGGTGTGTTTGGTGAGATAGAAGTAATAAGGGAAAACGAGGATAAGGTGTGAAAAAACTATGCGATGTCTCCTCCAGCGATGCCACTCGTCGCAGCCATGACTCTGTCCCTGCCCGTGATTGCCAGCACCTTTTCTTCAAGGGGGAGAGAATGTGAAGACCTCCAGTGACAACGTCCTGTCTGGAATTGCAAGTGACTTTCTTCAGCAAGGAAGAAGGGAGTTTGTTTGTGGCAATCTTGAGAGGTGTTTAGAGAATATGCCTATCATTGTAGAATAGCTGGTGTGCAGCCTGTCAGATGTGAGTTGTGGGGAAGTGAGGGTTGCAGTAGTGGTGAGTGTGTGAGTGTGAGGAGATAGAGGTGTAGTGAAGTGTGATGCGGTAGGACAGTGAAGGGAAGTGGGTGAGGGGAGTATTGTTAGTAGTGAGGCTGGAGGTGGTGGAAGTGTGAGCAGAGAGTAAGAGAGCAGTATTATCACCTTGACAACTCTGGTGAGGTCAATTAACTTTTTCCGGCATTGCAGCCATGTCTCAGGAACTAAGCTCCTGACTTTCACTTGCTCTGCTACCTCTTCCCACTGGCAATGGAGTTGATACATGGAGGGCTTCCTGCCCCCTGGGGGAAAGAAGATGTCTCTCCTCCTGTGCAATGCCCAGACCAGTGCCTCCAAGGTGAACCGGGCGGCCGATCTGCATGTCTAGCAGCCATTTCTCTCATTCCAAGTGCATCCATCCTTCTGAGAGCCAAAGTGCACCTCCCCTTTAAGAGGTGCTGGCTGCCTTTAAGTGGAGTCACGAGGTCCGACCTTTAAGAGGCCCGATAGCTGGCCCCCTGAACAGGCGTGCTGCCAATGAATAGTGTGGGTAGCCTGACTCGTGATAATCAGCAGTTAAAGTTGCAGCCAGGCAGGAGCCAAGCAGGGTTCACCCTGGCTGCAATTCAAACTGCAGCTACCAATTTCAAACCAGTATGACACTTTAAGACTGTCATCAAGACCAATAACGAGCTCAGTTTGTTAAATCCATGTCTATTAATGTTCAGATTTGTTACTGCACAGCTACTATTTTTAACTATTTAGCTAATATAATTTAAGGTCTTCCAGTGGTAGTGTCTGTAAGTAGTGAAATACATTTGAAAACTAACCACCCTATGCTTTTTTGCTGCATGCTTTAGGAGTCCCAAAGTACTTGCCCATCTTCAGGTGTAACTTAAAAGTGAGCAGAAGGTAGCTCCAGAAGGCCAGAGGCTTTTTAAATTTAGGACTTTTGGTTGGAGTTTGACAAATTTTTTTAACTAGGTTTTTGTTGGATCTTTATTTGCTTGCTGGGAGGTTTTTTTTATTGGATTTTGCTTAGTTTTTTTAGTTAAGTTTTTCTGTAGAATTTTCTAGCACTCAGGGCAGGTTAGACTGAGTTATATGAGGTAGAGCAGCTCCAGGACAACCCGATCAAGGCAGGAATGAGGAGTTTATGAAGTTCAGGAGTCTGAGGAGTTTAAGCACTGATTTCTACAGCTCAGAAGGGCTTTATTAAACCTGTTTTCTTGGATTTAACACTACTAAGACCTACACTTGCTTCTGACTGCCTCTCACAGGGGATTTTCACCGCCCCCCCCCCTCCTCCCCACCACACTGTCAGGGCTTCTTAGGAGCCAGAATTGATTTTCTTATGGGCATTCCAATCTATACCACTATCATGGAGGGGGAGGAGCAACACAGGATGGAGCTAAGGAGAGTCAGGCAGTATCTAAGGAGAATGCAGCCCACCAGATATTGTCCCTACCGCGCCCCGCACCCTCCCCGCACCCCCCCCCCCCCCGCCATCCCCTGCCAATAGGATATACAGGCAGCAAAGGAAACTTCAGAACCTCTGTGAGGAGTGCTGCATAAGAAGTGTGTGCTTTACCAAAGGGGCAATAGGACGTTTATGTGATCTACTGCATAAAGACCTGCAGCCAGGCTCATCTGCCTGCAATGTGCTCTCAGAGGTTATGGAATTGATCACCACCCGTAGCCTCTATGGCACATTTCAAGCAGTCATGGGGGGATCTTTGCAATATCAGCCAGGGCATGCATTTATCACGCTCTTTACATAAGACCAACCCAATTCATAAGTTTTGGAATTGCAGCAAGGCAGCAGAGAGATAGAGCCATTGAGTCTTATAGGGTTGCTGGCTTCCCTGAAGTCCAGGGTGCAATCAATGACAACCCATGTTGTATTGAGGGTGCCCACAGAAAACCAACTTGGCTATGTGAACAAAAAGTATGTGACAGCAATCAGGAATATGCAGGAAGTTGCCATGATGCCTTCATCCTTTCTCATTCAGCCCTCCCTGATTTCTTGAGGGAAGAGAGGCAACTCAACAGATGGCTTCTGGGTAATGAAGCAGTCACCCTATTCCCTTGGCTAATGACCCCAAGCAGAGAAGCCCAAACAGCAGGGCAGAGGTACAATGAGAGACAATGCCATCCACTAAGCTGGTCATCGAGGGGACCACTGGGGTGTTGAAAGCACGCTATCGCTGCCTGGACAGCTCAGGACAGCTCCACAGAATAGTGATATCTTGCTGTGCCTTTCAGAACTTCGCAATTCAGGAAGGACTGCACTTTGACATGGCCGATGAAGAGGCCCTTTTGCTCTGGTGGATCCAGAACTACACAAAACAGAACAATAGGATGATGTACCTCATCTTAGGAGTCCTCGCTAACTGTTGCAAGGAGCATTAGAGGACAGATCATCTCAGACTTCTTCTCAGTGTAACTAAATCTACCTTTGACACCACAGCCTGACCTCCTCCACCTCCATTTGCAAATAGATGGATTCCCTCAATCCACTACCCATTCTACAACAATGACAACACATCAACCCTCTTTGTCCACACATGACCTTGCCAGCGCTGTTGAAGTCAATGCACTTTTTTTCAGCACCGATCTGCAGTCCTGGGTTTGAGTGAGTTGGCACTCAATTCCAGTGGCACCTCCCTCCAGGCAGCACAAGTGACATTTTGGGTGGCACCCACACCCAGGAGTCTGTGCCTCCTGCCTTCAATTTCCTCGAGAAGGGCTTGAAGGTCTCAAGCAGTGAAGTTCTGTGTTCTTCTCTGGCTCGGTGCCAAGTATAATAAAAAATATTGCTAAAACATGCAGTGAAGTCATTAGAGCATCAAGTGAAAGAGCCAAGCACAGTTCCTATCTTACCTGGTTGACCCCCCAGTCTGCAGCTGAAGAATACAGAGTGAACTGTCTTAGTAAAGGCTGCACAGGAGTTTCAATAGTTCAGCTGCTTATACCTGTTTCATGCCAATGACTGCACCAATGGGCATGCAAATGAGCAGTCCCAGGAAATCTGCATGTAACTCCCTCTGTAGGCCACCGGTGGGTGCAACAATGGCAAAACTCACTTTGAGGAAATTCTAGGCCTTTATTCAATGAATTAGAACATGGCAGAAATATTTCTGTTACTAGACAAGCAACTGGATCTTTGGTTACGATATCAGAGACTATAAAGAAAGTACATTTCCACAGAACAGGAAGGACCTCGTAGAGAGGAATCTTTTTTTTTATTCGTTCAAGGAACATAGGAACAGGAGTAGGCCATTCAGCCCCTCATGCCTACTCCGCCCTTTGATAAGATCATGGCTGATCTGTGATCTAACTCCATATACCTGCCTTTGGCCCATATCCCTCAATACCTTTGGTTGCCAAAAAGCTATCTATCTCAGATTTAAATTTAGCAATTGAGCTAGTATCAATTGCCGTTTGCGGAAGAGAGTTCCAAACTTCTACCACCCTTTGTGTGTAGAAAAGTTTTCTAATCTTGCTCCTGAAAGGACTGGCTCTAATTTTTAGACTGTGCCCCCTACTCCTAGAATCTCTAACCAGCGGAAATAGTTTCTCTCTATCCACCCTATCCGTTCTCCTTAATATCTTATAAACTTCGATCAGATCACCCCTTAACCTTTGAAACTCTAGAGAATACAACCCCAATTTGTGTAATCTCTCCTCGTAACTTAACCCTTGAAGTCCAGGTATCATTCTAGTAAACCTACGCTGCACTCCTTCCAAGGCCAATATGTCCTTCCGAAGGTGCAGTGCCCAGAACTGCTCACACTACTCCAGGTGCGGTCTAACCAGGGTTTTGTATAGCTGCAGCATAACCTCTGCCCCCTTGTACTCTTGTCCTCTAGATATAAAGGCCAGCATTCCATTAGCCTTCTTGATTATTTTCTGCACCTGTTCATGACACTTCAATGATCTATGTACCTGAACCCCTAAGTCCCTTTGGACATCCACTGTTTTTAACTTTTTACCATTTAGAAAGTACCCTGTTCTATCCTTTTTTGGTCCAAAGTGGATGACCTCACATTTGTCTACATTGAATTCCATTTGCCACAATTTTGCCCATTCACTTAATCTATCAGTATCCCTTTGTAATTTTATGTTTTCATCTACACTACTTACAATGCCACCAATCTTTGTGTCATTGGCAAACTTAGATATGAGACTTTCTATGCCTTCATCTAAGTCGTTAATAAATATTGTGATTAATTGAGGCCCCAGGACAGATCCCTGCGGGACTGCACTAGTCACATCCTGCCAATGTGAATACTTACCCCTTATCCCTACTCTCTGTCACCTTTCGCTCAGCCAATTTTCTAACCAAGTCCGTACTTTTCCCTAGATTCCATGGGCTTCTAACTTAGCTAACAGTCTCTTATGTGGGATCTTATCAAATGGCTTCTGGAAGTCCATATAAATAACATCCATTGACATTCCTCTGTCCACTACTTTAGTCACCTCTTCAAAAAATTCAATCAGGTTTGTCAGGCACGACCTACCTTTCACAAATCCATGCTGGCTCTCTCTGATTAACTGAAAATTCTCAAGGGTTCAGTCACCCTATCCTTAATTATAGATTCCAGCAATTTCCCCACAACAGATGTTAGGCTAACTGGTCTATAATTCCCTGGTTTCCCTCTCTCTCCTTTCTTAAAAAGCGGAGTGACATGTGCAATTTTCCAATCTAGAGGGACAGTTCCTGACTCTAGAGAACTTTGAAAGATTATAGCTAGGGCATCTGCAATGTGCTCACCTACTTCCTTTAAAACCCTGGGATGGAAACCATCTGGTCCTGGGAATTTGTCACTCTTTGGTGCTATTATTTTCTTCATTACTGTTGCTTTACTTATGTTAATTTTATTGAGTCCCTGTCCCCGATTCAATATTAGTTTTCTTGGGATTTCCGGCATGCTATCCTCTTTTGCTACTGTAAATACTGACGCAAAGTAATTATTCAATATGTCCGCCATTTCCCCATTGTCAACGACAATATCCCCACTTTCAGTTTTTAAGGGGGCAACACTGCGCCTGACCACCCTCTTTTTCCTAATATAACTACAAAAGTTCTTTGTATTGGTTTTGATAACCCTTGCAAGTTTCTTTTCATATTCTCTTTTTGTAGCTCTTACTATCTGTTTTGTGACCCTTTGATCTTTGTATCTTTCCCATTCGCCAGGATCTGTGCTATTTTTTGCCTTTTAGTATGTCCTTTCCTTATGTCTTATACTGTCCCTTACCTCTTTAGTTGTCCATGGCTGTTTTTTTTGGCAAGTAGAGTTCTTGCCCCTCAGGGGTATAAACCAGTTCTGTATCTCATTAAAAGTTTCTTTAAACATTTCCCACTGATCATCAGTCGTTTTACCCATTAACAGATTTTTCCTGTTTACTGTGGACAGTCTCTGTCTCATCCCATTGAAGTCGGCCTTACCCAAGTCTAGAATCTTAGCAGCTGACTCACTTTTTTCCCTTTCAAACGCTACATTGAACTCGATCATGTTATGATCGCTATTGGATAGATGTTCACGCACAGTTAAGCTGTTAACTAAATTTGGTTCATTACTCATTACTAAATCAAGTATGGCTTGCCCCCTTGTTGCCTCTAGGACATACTGCTGTAGAAAACTATCCCGGACACACTCAAGAAATTCACTACCTTTCTGACAGTTGCTAGTCTGCTTTCCCCAATCTATGTGAAGGTTAAAGTCCCCTTTTAAGATCACTATGCCTTTGTTACACGCTTGTCTAATCTCTGCATTTATACAATCTAGCACTTCAGAGCTGCTGCCAGGGGTCCTATACACAACTCCCACTATAGTCTTAGATCCTTTCCTATTTCTCAATTCAACCCATAAGGTCTCTGTTGGCTGCTTACCTCTCGTTATATCCTTCTTTATCATTGAATTGATTTCATTTCTAATCACTAAGGCTACTCCTCCCCCTCTTCCATTTTCCCTATCTCCCCTGTAGACCTTATAATCCGGTATATTTAGTTCCCAATCCTGATCATCCTGCAGCCATGTCTCAGTAATAGCTATCATGTCATACCCTCCAATTTGAATTTGAACCTGTAGTTCATTTAATTAATTCCTTATACTCCGTGCATTTGTATATAGAACTTTTAATTGGGCCACACACCCTAGTCTGACCTTCAGCTTTGATGCTGGGATAATCGCCTTACGCCTTCTAGTTTTCACTTTATCTGTCATGGCTAAAGTACACTTTCTTTCTGCTGTTCTATGCTTTTCCCTTTCACTTGTTCTTGAACAACTGTTTGTACTATTTGTATTGTAAATTTCCCCTGGGTCTTCCCCGCTCTTGCTGCTCTCAACTTTACTCCCTTCTGACTCCCCACTCAGGTTCCCATCCCCCTGCCACTCTTGTTTAAACCTTCCCCAACAGCACTAGCAAACAGCCCCGCGAGGACATTGGTCCCGGTCCTGCTCGGGTGTAACCCGTCACGCTTGTACAGGTCTCACCTTCCCCAGAACCGGTCCCAATGTCCCAGGAATCTAAATCCCTCCCTCCTACACCATCCCTGCAGCCACACATTCATCCTGTCTATTCTCCTGTTCCTATACTCACTAGCTCGTGGCACTGGTAGTAATCCTGAGATCACTACCTTTGAGGTCCTGCTTTTTAATTTATCTCCTAACTCCTTGAATTCACCTTGCAGGACCTCATCCCTTTTTTTACCTATGTCGTTGGTACCGATATGGACCACGACTACTGGCTGTTCACCCTCCTCCTCCAGAATGCCCTGCAGCCGTTCCGTGACATCCTTGACCCTAGCATCAGGGAGGCAACATACCATCCTGGAGTCACGTTTACGGCCACAGAAACGCCTATCTGTTCCCCTTACAATTGAATCCCCCATCACTATAGCCCTGCCACTCTTCTCCTCCCCTCCTGTGCAGCAGAGCCACCCGTGGTGCCATGAACTTGGCTCTTGCTGCTTTCTCCTGATAAGCCATCTTCCCCAACAGCATCCAAAGCAGGATATCTGTTTGAGAGGGAGATGGCCCCAGGGGACTCCTGCTCTACCTGCCTGGTCTTTTTACTCTGCCTGGCGGTCACCCATTTCCCTTCTGCCTGTGTAATCTTTACCTGCGGTGTGACCACCTCACTGAACGTGCTATCCACGATAGTCTCAGCATCGCGGATGCTCCACAGTGAATCCACCCGCAGCTCCAGCTCCGAAATGCGGTTTGCCAGTAGCTGCAGCTGGACACACTTCCTGCACACATGGTCGCCAGGGACACTGGTAATGTCCATGTTATCACCTGAAGACAGTATGCCTTTGTTTCACGCAGTCTGGTTCTATAGTTTTATCAGTTCGTTGTGAAATGTCTTTGTATTCCCAGACTGTAAGCCAGTTCTGGAATGTACAAACTCAACACTTTTAACTGTCTTTCCCACAGTCACAGAATAAACTGCATGTTGAATCTTTAAGTCTGACTCCGAGTGGTGATTTTTTTCCCACAACATCCATGACTTCCCACATAGTGCAGGAGGAGCATATCATGGGTGCGAGCTCTGCTGCCATGACTTGCCTTAGATTTACCCTGCTTTCACCTCTCAGACTCTCCTCCCGCTCTCGGTCTCTCCTTTTATACTGTCCTCACCTCTCGGACTCTCCTGCCTCACCTGCGACGTCGTACAGTAGTTGTCTCTTGTTGCAGGTCTGCTGCTGCTTCTATCCCCACTCTCAGTCTTCTGCTCCTTCCCCCACTTCACCGAACTCCCCCACTTACTAAACTCTGAAGTGTTCACTCTGTGTTCCGCTGCACTCCGTGGGATGTGGGTGTCGCTGGCAAGGCCGGCATTCATTGCCCATCCCTAATTGCCCTTGAGAAGGTGGTGGTGAGCTGCCTTCTTTTTATAACTGAGTGGCTTGCTAGGCCATTTCAGAGGGCAATTAAGAATCAACCACATTGCTGTGGGTCTGGAGTCACATCTAGGCAAGACCGGGTAAGGACAGCAGGTTTCCTTCCCTAAAGGGCATTAGTGAACCAGATGGGTTTTTACGACAATCCGGTAGTTTCATGGCCACCATTACTGATACTAGTTTTTTTAAATTCCAGATTTTATTTAATTAATTGAATTTAAATTCTCCAGCTGCCGTGACAGGATTTGAACTTATGACGCTGGATTACTAGTCCAGTAACATAACCACTATGCTACCGTACCCTCCCTAGCTTCCCCTGATCTCCCCCCATATCCCCCTGATCTCATCCCCGATCTTCCCCTCTCCCCCCTCCCTGATCTTCCCTTCTCCACCCCGATCTTCCCCGCTCCATCCCCCGGTCTTCCTGTCCAGTACAGGATGACGTCTGGCTCTCTCTCTTTCCCGTCCCCCTCCCCCTCGCATTGCAGCTCCTGATAGCAGCCAGCCTGTCAATCAGGCTAGCTGCCGGGCGTGAAACCCAGAGAGGACGTTAATCATCATCAATCAACGTGTGATCGCGTCGGAAAAGGTAAGTTTGATTCATGCGGGTTTGCCACGCGCCCAATCGCCCCACTGCCTCCCCGCTAATGTCTTGGTGTTACTGGGTCCTCCCCCATGCACATCTGCTCCATTATACTATGCATTGCCTTCTCCTGCAAGCAGAATGGCAATTTTGAGAATTTAGAGGAGTACATAAGGGGAGATCTAATATTGACCTGACAGCTCATCATGGGTGTGACATGCATCACACAGCTAGCTGTTCTTAGAAGGATTTTTTGGGTGAAGCTCTTAAGATGCCAGTATGCCAAGTGCTTCAAGTAAAGTTGTAGCTTCAATCTGTGCCCTGCTGCAGATTGGATATACATGGTAAGCATTAAAAGGCCGTGAGGAAGTCTCAATGATAAAAAACATTTTATTGAATACATGCTTTGGCAATCTTCTTGGTATAAGATAATGGTGAGTAGCCTTACCTTAGCTGCCAGGTCCTCTGTGTACAGCATTAACATGGAGTGCTGCTTCCTTCCAGACTTCTCTTCTGTGGGAAGTGTGCACTGAAGTACCAAACGGGGTCACCTTCTGTGCCTCACTTCTTCCAGCAGCTTCTTCAATGCTACATCAGGAAGCCTTGGTGTTCCCATATGCTGCTGCTCTGTTCTTGCAATGTGCTGCTCTGAACAAGTATTGTACAACTTTTCTGGACTTTTAGTGCCAGATTTCTTGCCCGTAAACAACGAGCTGCTAGTCACTGGTGGATTATATGCCAGGGGCTTTCTCTGGATATCTAATGAGTCCTGGGCCTGGAAGATTTATCAGGGTTGAACTGTGTGTTACTTAGGCAGACATAGGACCTACGTGTTCCCACGCCTCCATGTTTAGATAGGAAAATCTACCTTGTCGGTCAAATGTATGTTGCCTCATAGCACACCCTTATCTGGTATCATCTCCCTCTTCTGGTCACTCTTAAAGGAAGTGACCTGAGCTTATCTGCAGGTTTCCACTGCATGTGTCAAAGCAAATAAATTGTTTCAATAAATAAACTTTTGCATTCTGAAGCTAAGTGCAAAAGAAGAGGAATTAAGGTATCAGCCACTAAAACCTGGTGGGAGCTGGAGATTGGTGCTGAGATTAGGACAAGCAGACCTGCAGCTCCAATTTAGAGGGCTCTGGTACAGGGCAGTGCTTATGATGCTAACAGATGTAAAAGAGATTGGTGAAAGGGAACTTGCAGTCAGCCCTGTAGAGATAAACAGAACTGGACCTAGTAAGAGGAAGCAGCTCTGTGGGATGATGAATTGGGAATTTGCCAAACATTGGTAACATATCAGTAAACCCATGATCAAGGGAAGAAGTATGTATTACCCCCTCAGTTTTCTCCTTTCTCCCTTCTTTCCATGAAGGAACTGACGGGAGAGTGACGCAGCATGAGTGGGTGAAACTTGCCCTTTGGTACCTTGCCCCATTGACCATTCTTCATTTGTGAGCCTGCAGAATGCAGGCTGTTTGACCTTGAAGACATCATCTGAGTCTGATCCTGTCCTCACCTAACACAAGCACTTCCATGGGTCACTGTATGATCAGGAGTGGGAACCCCAACTGATTTTTCTCCCCCATGGATCAAACCAAAGACCTTTGTGACCTATACAGTTCAGCAGCACAATGTGCAGGGTCATTTTCATGGTCAGAGATGCCCATCCTGATCCACCCTTGCAAGATGGAGATGCCCACAGCGCTCCACCAGAGGTGCCCCTGTAGCTTTTTACAGGCCGAAAATGACATTAGTAAAAACAATCTTCAGCTTGTAAGGAAGTCTGTAGCTCTGGGACTGATTATCTTTACAGAGTTTTTGGAGCCTTTCTAAAGATCTTAATGGGACTCTCGCCAATTCTCAGCTGGCAAGAATTGCATTGAGGCCTTATAAGGGTGTAATGGGAAGAATCCCCACAGCAGCCCAGAAACCACCCCCTCCCCCCAGACACTTACTGTAGGCATTGGGGGTGGGTAAAGTTTTGCACCCACCCACCACCACACACCAAAAATCCAAAATTCTGCCATATTTTCCAATCCCTCGACTGCAGTTCCACCAGATTTACTGGGTGGCCCCTATCAGAATTTCAGGGCTTTAGTGTTCATGTATTATAGCACTTAAAAAGAGGTAACCCGGATTTAAAAAATATATATAGTTACAAGGGAAAAGTACATTGGGGATCTCGTGCGGATTAAGTACACAAAGAAAATGCTAGGTTATAGTCCAACAATTTTATTTTTAAATCACAAGCTTTCGGAGATTATCCCCTTCATCAGGGGATAATCTCCGAAAGCTTGTGATTTTAAAATAAAATTGTTGGACTATAACCTGGTGTTGGAAGATTCCTTACATTTGTCCACCCCAGTCCATCACCGGCATCTCCACATCAAAGAAAATGCTAGCAGCTGGAAATAAGGAACAGGAGGCCAGCATATTGCTGCACAACAAATCCTCTCATAGCTCCTCTAAATCAGGAACAGTAAACCAAAAGCAACAGCCAGAGAAAAAAGAGATGGAGAGAGAATGGCAGCTGAGATATATAATTAACAGAAAGAGAACCTGTCGAAACTGAAGTAAGCATCTATCAACAGAAAAAAACATGCAATAGAACTAATAAAACTTCAGAAAATCAGGATGGTAATGGAAGCCTGAATTCAGAAAGCCAGTGAAGACCAAGTGAGTAAAGGAGAAGGTGGTAATTGAATAAGCAAATCTACAAGTAAATGAGCAAAAGAAGCCCCTGAGAGACAGTCAATAAATCAGAGAAAAAGCAATAGCACTTAGAAAGCCGAGCACAACCGAGTTACAAATGCATACATCAACCATACAATATATAAAAAGCACCCTATTACATTGATTTATATCTGCAAAGACAATACTGGATTGAGAGCTGATTTGAAAATATATATATATGTAAAATAATCACTTCTTGATTTATCTTACCCCTTTTACTCTCTTCAAGCTTTCTTGATCTAAAAGAATTGAAAATAACAGAAGACTAGGAATGTGCTCAAGGCAGTGATAAATTCAGGAGCGTTGAATGATGTCATGAACAGTGACACTTAAGTGGTTTATAAATCTAACCTCCTTGTTCATTTTAACAGCTTGGAAGAAATTCTCAACCTATGTTAACTTTTTACACAAATATATACCGTTTTTTTTTCTAAACCTTTCCAAGCGCCCCATTTAAATTTTACTTTAGAAAATGCCTCTTACGGCAGACATGTTTTGCAGTATGATTTCATGCCAAATGACAAGAAAGAAGGTGCCTTACAAGATTAACATATCAATCAGAACTTCAGTAGTGTCAGTGACAGGAAGCCTGGGTAGCACACTATGTTTATATATGTATTTAAATTACAGATAGCTAGATACAAATAAACCCAGCAACTATAGGTGGTGGGGAAACTTTTGGAAACGAGAATCGGGTTAGAATTAACAGTCACTTGGACGAGTGTGGATTGATTAGGGAAAGCCAGCATGGATTTGTTAAAGGTAAATGGTGTTTAACCATTTTTTGATGAGGTAACAGAGAGGGTAGATGAGGGCAATGCAGTTGATGTGGTGTATATGGATTTTCAAAAAGTGTTTGATAAAGTGCCACATGGTAGGCTTGCTATTAAGATTGTAGCCCATGGAATAAAGGGGGCAATAGCAACATGGATACAGAATTGGCTAAATGACAGGAAACAGAGAGTAGTGGTGAGCAGTTGATTTTTGGACTGGAGGGAGGTGTACAGTAGTGATCCCCAGGGGCCGGTGCTGGGACCACTGCTTTTCTTGATATATATTAATGACTTGGACTTGGGAATACAGGGCACAATTTCAAAATTTGCAGATGACACAAAACTTGGAAGGGTAGTGAACAGTGAGGAGGATAGCGATAGACTTCAAGATGATATAGACACTCTGGTGGCATATGACAGATGAAGTTTAACGCGGAAAAATTTGAGGTGATGCATTTCGGTCGGAAAAATGAGGAGAGGCAATATAAACTATTCTAAAAGGGGTGGAGGAACAGAGAGATCTGGGGGTATATGTGCACAAATCATTGAAGGCGGCCAGGCAGGTTGGGGATGCGGTTAAAAAATCATACGTGGTCCTGGGCTTTATAGAGTCATAGAGTACAAAAGCAAGGAAGTCATGATGAACATAGAAGCATAGGAACAGGAGTAGGCCATTCAGCCCCTCGAGCCCGCTCCGCCATTTGACAAGATCATGGCTGCTCTGTGATCTAACTCCATATACCTTCCTTTGGCCCATATCCCTTAACACCTTTGGTTGCCAAAAAGCTATCTATCTCAGATTTAAAATTAGCAATTGAGCTAGCATCAATTGCCATTTGCGGAAGAGAGTTCCAAACTTCTACCACCCTTTGTGTGTAGAAGTGTTTTCTAATCTCACTCCTGAAAGGTCTGGCTCTAATTTTTAGACTGTGCCCCCTACTCCTAGAATCCCTAACCAGCGGAAATAGTTTCTCTCTATCCACCCTATCTGTTCCCCTTAATATCTTATAAACTTCGATCAGATCACTCCTTAACCTTCTAAACTCTAGAGAATACAACCCCAATTTGTGTAATCTCTCCTCGTAACCTAACCCTTGAAGTCCGGGTATCATTTTAGTAAACCTACGCTGCACGCCCTCCAAGGCCAATATGTCCTTCCGAAGGTGCGGTGCCCAGAACTGCTCACAGTACTCCAGGTGCAGTCTAACCAGGGTTTTGTATAGCTGCAGCATAACCTCTGCCCCCTTGTACTCTTGTCCTCTAGATATAAAGGCCAGCATTCCATTAGCCTTATTTTCTGCACCTGTTTATGACACTTCAATGATCTATGTACCTGAACCCCTAAGTCCCTTTGGACATCCACAGTTTTTAACTTTTTACCATTTAGAAAGTACCCTGTTCTATCCTTTTTTGGTCCAAAGTGGTGACCTCACATTTGCCTACATTGAATTCCATTTGCCACAGTTTTGCCCATTCACCTAATCTATTAATATCCCTTTGTAATTTTATGTTTTCATCTACACTGCTTAAAATGCCACCAATCTTTGTGTCGTTGGCAAATTTAGATATGAGGCTTTCTATGCCTTCATCTAAGTCATTAATAAATATTGTGAATAATTGAGGCCCCAAGACAGGTCCCTGTGGGACTGCACTAGTCACATCTTGTCAATGTGTGCACCTACCCATTATCCCTACTCTGTCGCCTTTCGCTCAGCCAACATCCTAACCAAGTCCGTACTTTTCCCTCGATTCCAGGGGCTTCTATCTTAGCTAACAGTCTCTTATGTGGGATCTTATCAAATGCCTTCTGCAAATCCATATAAATAACATCCATTGACATTCCCCTGACCACTACTTTAGTCACCTCTTCAAAAAATTCAATCAGGTTTGTCAGGCACGACCTATCTTTCACAAATCCATGCTGGCTCTCTCTGATTAACTGAAAATTTTCGAGGTGTTCAGTCACCCTATCAACAGATGTTAGGCTAACTGGTCTATAATTCGTTGGTTTCTCTCTCTCCTTTCTTAAAAAGCAGAGTGACTTGTGCAATTTTCCAATCTAGAGGGACAGTTCCTGAATCTAGAGAACTTTGAAAGATTATAGTTAGGGCATCTGCAATGTGCTCACCTACTTCCTTTAAAACCCTGGGATGGAAACCATCTGGTCCTGGGGATTTATCACTCTTTAGTGCTATTATTTTCTTCGTTACTGTTGTTTTTCTTACGTTAATTTTATTGAGTCCCTGTCCCCGATTCAATATTAGTTTTCTTGGGATTTCCGGCATGCTAACCTATTTTTCTACTGTAAATACTGACGTAAAGTAATTATTCAACATGTCCACCATTTCCCCATTGTCAATGACAATATCCCCACTTTCAGTTTTCAAGGGGCCAACACTGCTCCTGACCACCCTCTTTTTCCTAATATAACTATAAAAGTTCTTCATATTAGTTTTGATATCCCTTCCAAGTTTCTTTTCATACTCTCTTTTTGTAGCTCTTACTATCTGTTTTGTGACCCTTTGTTGATCTTTGTATCTTTCCCATTCGCCAGGATCTGTGCCATTTTTTGCCTTTTAGTATGCCCTTTCCTTATGTCTTATACTGTCCCCTACCTCTTTAGTTGTCCATGGCTGTTTTTTTTGGCAAGTAGAGCTCTTGCCCCTCAGGGGTATAAATTGGTTCTGTATCACGTTAAATGTTTTTTAAAACATTTCCCACTGATCATCAGTCGTTTTACCCATTAACAGATTTGCCCAGTTTACTGTGGACAGTCTCTATCTCATCCCTTCGAAGTCGGCCTTACCCAAGTCTAGAATCTTAGCAGCTGATTCACTTTCTTCCCTTTCAAACACTACCTTAAACTCAGTCATGTTATGATCACTATTGGATAGATGTTCACGCACAGTTAAGCTGTTAACTAAATCTGGTTCATTACTCATTACTAAATCTAATATGGCTTGCCCCATTGTTGCCTCTAGGACATACTGCTGTAGAAAACTATCCCGGACACACTCAAGAATTTCACGACCTTTCTGACAGTTGCTAGTCTGCTTTTCCCAATCTATGTGAAGGTTAAAGTCCCCCATTAAGACCACGATGCCTTTGTTACACGCTTGTCTAATCTCTGCATTTATACAATCTACACTTCAGAGCTGCTGCCAGGGGTCCTATACACAACTCCCACTATAGTCTTAGATCCTTTCCTATTTCTCAATTCAACCCATAAGGTCTCTGTTGGCTGCTTACCTCTCGTTATATCCTTCTTTATCATTGAAGTGATTTCATCTCTAATCACTAAGGCTACTTATTCCCCTCTTCCATTTTCCCTATCTCTCCTGTCGACCTTATAACCTGGTATAGTTAGTTCCCAATCCTGACCATCCTGCAGCCATGTCTCAGTAATAGCTATCATATCATACCCTCCAATTTGAATTTGTGCCTGTAGTTCATTTAATTCATTCCTTATACTCCGTGTGTTTTCTATATAGAACTCTTAGTTGGGCCACACACCCTAGCCTGTCCTTCAGCTTTGATGCTGGGTTAATCGCTTCACACCTTCTAGTTTTCACTTTATCTGTAGTGCCTAAAGTACACTTTCTTTCTGCTGCTCTACGCTTTTCCCTTTCACTTGTTCTTGAACAACTATTTGTATTGTAAATTTCCCCTGGGTCCTCCCCTCTCTTGCTGCTTTCAACTTTACTGTCTTCTGACTCCCCGCTCAGGTTCCCATCCCCCTGCCACTCTAGTTTAAACCCTCCCCAATAGCAGTAGCAAACCCCCTGCAAGGATATTAGTCCCGGATCTGTTGAGGTGCAACCTGTCCGGCTTGTACAGGTCCCACCTTCCCCAGAATTGGTCCCAATTCCTCAGGAATCTAAATCCCTCCCTCCTGCACCAACCATCCTTTATGAACCTTTATAAAACACTGGTCCAGCCACAACTGGAGTATTGTTTCCAGTTCTGGGCACCGTACTTTAGGAAGAATGCGAAGGCCTTAGAGAGGGTGCAGAGGAGATTTACTAGAATGATTCCAAGGATGAGGGACTTAATTTCCGTGGATAGACTGGAGAGGCTGGGATTGTCCTCCTTAGAGCAGAGAAGGCTGAGGGGAGATTTAATAGAGGTATTCAAAATCATGAAGGGTCTAGACAGAATAGATAGAGAGAAACTGTTCCCATTGGCGGTGGGGTCAAGAACCAGAGGACATAGATTTAAGGTGATTGGCAAAAGAACCAAAGGCGACATGACGAAAAACTTTTTTACACAGCGAGTGGTTAGGATCTGGAATGCACTGCACGAGGGGGTGCTGGAGGCAGATTCAATCATGGCCTTCAAAAGGGAACTGGATAAGTACTTGAAACGCAAAAATGTGCAGGGCTAAGGGGATAGAGCGGGGTAATGGGACTAGCTGGATTGCTCATGCATAGACCCGGTGCGGACTCGATGGGCCGAATGACCTCCTTCCGTGCTGTAACCTTCTATGATTCTATACTGCCCTGGGGGATTTTCGATTTTACCCTGGGACTCACCCACTGAAGTCCCACTGCAATCCCGCAGGTCACGATTTTAATCTGCTCCCTCCGGTGGAAACCGACAGGGTCTTACTTTAAATATGCAGATCAGGCTCCGATGATGTCATCAGTGCCCGACTGCTATTTTAACTGTGGGGCTGAGCATGGAATCAGTTGTGGTTTTCCTGCCAGTTCCACCTAGGAGGAAGAACAGTCGGAGCCAAGCAGGCCCAAAAAGGCACATGTTTTTACTTTTTTAGTCTCTCCTTGTGAGACCAGGAGGTGTAGGAGGGAAAGTATAGGCTACCCTTGACCTGGGCTTCCCCCTCCCCCCCACCACCCCCATCGACCTACTTGACAGCAGTCCCCGGCGGTAGCCTCCTGCCACCCAACACTGCACTCCAGTTCGAGCGGGAAGCTGGCCGGGGGCATGCAGATGAGGCCTGGGAGTTAAAATCTTCCGGGCCTCATGCTGCTGCGGTCAGGACGGTTGGCCGCCAGCCTCGGGCCCCACCTGCCCAATTCCTGCCCCGAGTTAAAATTGGAGCTATACTGTACAATGAATTCAGGAATCCATCAGTGTGTCGTTTCATTTGGGTGACATTTTTATACTTTATTATCTATTATACTAGGGTACTGAAGTTCTCAATTCTCTACAACTTTCCTTTCAGTTATGTACTTGGATGGCTCCTTACTGGTGTTTGAAGATATCTTCAAAATGGTCGCATTCTATTGTGTGAGCAGGTAAGTCATTGCTCTCTCTTGTTTGACTGATCCACTCAGCCCATGTAACACAGCGTATAATGCAAGTTTTTTAAGGTATGCTGCAGTAGCCCAGTATGCTCAGTGCTATAGAACAACAACAACTTGCATATATATAGTGCCTTTAATGTCGTTTGTTTTCTATCAATTCATTTTCTGAACTTTAAGAAAATAATTTCTCCTCTTTCTTGCCATCTATGCTGCCCTTTTCCAGCTGGATGGTCCAGATAGTCAGATTAACCCCATCATTACCCTTTTGTAAACAATCTCAACCCAATTCCAAGTGGAGACAAGTCCATAGCATAAGGTTGTCTACAATATAACACTGAATTTTGGTCATAGAGGCTATAGGGATTGTGTGCGCATCAGTCTTCACTAGAGAAGAGGATGCTGCCATTATAGCAGTAAAAGAGGAGGTAGTAGCGATATTGGATAGGATAAAAATAGATAAAGAGGAGGTACTTAAAAGATTGGCAGTACTCAAAGTAGAAAAGTCACCTGGTCCAGATGGAATGTGTCCTAGGTTACTGAGGGTGGAAATTGTAGATGCTCTGGCAGCAATCTTCCAATCCTCCTTAGATATGGGGATAGAGCCGGAGGACTGGAGGATTGCAAATGCGACACCCCTGTTTAAAAAAGGGGGAGAGGGATATTCCCGGCAATCACAAGCCAGTCAGCCTAATATCGATGGTGGGGAAACTTTTAGAGCCAATAATCTGGGACAAAATAAATTGGCACTTGGAAAAGTATGGCCTAATAAATGAAAGTCAGCACGGATTTGTTAAAGCAACAGAAAAACATAAGAACATAAGAAGTATGAGCAGGAGTAGGCCATATGGCCCCTCAGCCTGCTCCACCATTCAATAAGATCATGGCTGATCTTTTACCTCAACTCCACTTTACCGCCCTATCCCCTGATTCCCTTGGAATCCAAATATCCATCGATCTCAGTCTTGAATATACTCAGCGACACAGTAGTCACAGCCCTCTGGGGTAGAGAATTCCAAAGATTCACAACCCTCTGAGTGAAGAAACTTTTCCACATCTCGGTCCTAAATGGCCAACCTCTTATCTTGAGACTATGACCCCTAGTTCTAGACTCTCCAACCAGGGGAAACAGCCTCTCAGCATCTACCCTGTCAAACCTTCTAAGAATATATTTCAATGAGATCACCTCTCATTCTTCTAAACTCTAATCTTGTGTAACAACCTCTTGTGTGGCACCTTATTGAATGCCTTTTGAAAATCCAAATATACCACATCCACTGGTTCACCTTATCTATCCTGCTAGTTACATCCTCAAAAAACTCTAATAAATTTGTCAAACACGATTTCCCTTTCATAAAACCATGTTGACTCTGCCTAACCATATTATGATTTTCTAGATACCCTGTTACTATGTCCTTAATAATAGATTCTAACATTTTTCCTAGCACTGATGTCAGGCTAACTGGCCTATAATTCTTTGTTTTCTCTCTCCCTCCTTTCTTGAATAGCGGGGTTACATTTGCTACCTGCCAATCCATGGGGACTATTCTGGAATCTAGGGAATTCTGGAGGATCCAAACCAATGCATCCACTTTCTCTGCAGCCACCTCTTTTAAAACCCTAGGATGTAGGCCATCAGGTCCAGGGGATTTGTTGGTTTTTAGTCACATTAATATCTCCAGTACTTTTTCTTTACTAATCTTAATTGCTTATGTTCCTCACTCTTTCCGGTATGTTTTTTGCATCTTCTACTCTGAACACAGATACAAAATATTTGTTTAATGTCTCTGCCATTTCCTTATTCACCATTATAATTTCTCCTGTCTCTGCCTCTAAGGGACCCACATTTACTTTCACTAATCTCTTCCTTTTTACCTGCTTGTAGAACTCTTACAATCTGTTTTTATATTTCTTGCTAGTTTAATCTCATATTTAATTTTCTCCCTCTTAATCAATTTCTTGGTCATCCTTCGCTGATTTCTAAAACCGTCCCAATCCTCAGGCTTACTATTCTTTTTGGCAACATTGTAAGCCTCTTCTTTTAATCTAATCCAAAAGTCTTCTACAGGCAAGTAAACAGTAAACGGGTAGTAAGAAGAGGGGCGGGGCGGGGCCGATTAGGGACCATAAAGGAGATCTACTCATGGAGGCAGAGGGCATGGCCGAGGTACTAAATGAGTACTTTGCATCTGTCTTTACCAAGGAAGAAGATGCTGCCAGACTTTCAGTAAAGGAAGATATAGTTGAGATACTAGATGGGCTAAAAATTGATAAAGAGGAGGTACTTGAAAGGCTAGCTGTACTTAAAGTAGATAAGTCACCCGGTCCAGATAGGATGCATCCTAGGTTGCTGAGGAAAGTAAGGGTGGAAATTGCGGTGGCACTGGCCATAATCTTCCAAACATTCATAGGTATTGGGGTGGTGCCAGAGGACTGGAGAACTGTAAATGTTACACCCTTGTTCAAAAAAGGGTGTAAGGATAAACCCAGCAACTATAGGCCAGTCAGTTTAACCTCAGTGGTGGGGAAACTTTTAGAAATGATAATCTGGGACAGAATTAACAGTCACTTGCATGTGTGTGGATTGATTAGGGAAAGCCAGCATGAATTTGTTAAAGACGAATCGTGTTTAACTAACCTGATAGAGTTTTTTGATGTGGTAACAGAGAGGGTAGATGAGGGCAATGCAGTTGATGTGGTGTATATGGACTTCCAAAAGACATTTGATAAAGTGCCGCACGGTAGGCTTGTCATCAAGATTGCAGCCCATGGAATAAAGGGGGCAGTAGCAACATGGATACAGAATTGGCTAAGTGACAGGAAACAGAGAGTAGTGGTGAACAGTTGTTCTCCTTAGAACAGAGATGGTTGCGAGGAGATTTGATAGAGGTATTCAAAATCATGAAGGGTCTAGACAGAGTAGTTAGTGATCAACTGTTCCCATTTGCAGAAGAGTCAAGAACCAGAGGGCTTAGATTTAAGGTGATTGGCAAAAGAACCAAAGGTGATATGAGAAAAACTTTTTTTACACAGCGAGCGGTTAGCATCTGGAATGCACTGCCCGAGGGGCTGGTGGAAGCAGATTCAATCGTGGCCTTCAAAAGGGAACTGGATAAGTACTTGAAAGGAAAAAATTAGCAGGGATACGGGGATAGGGTGGGGGAGTGGGACTAGCTGGATTGCTCATGCATAGAGTTGCCGCAGACTTGAATGGCCCCCTTCCGTGCCATTAATGATTCTATGATTCTATAATACCATCCTTAACTTCTCTTGTTAGCCATGGTTGGATAATTTTTCCCATGGAGTTTTTATTCCTCAAGGTATTGTATATTTATTGAGAATTATGTATTTTTTTTAAATGTTCGCCATTGCTTATCTGACCGTCATATCTTTTAATCTAATTTCCCAATCGATCTTACCCAACTCCCCCCTCATACCTACATAATTTTAGCTTTGTTTAAATTTAAGGCCCTAGCTTTGGAGTTAACTACATCACTCTCAAATTCAATATGAAATTCTATCATATTATGATCACTCATTCCCAAAGGATCCTAAACTAATTAAACCTACCTCATTACATAAGAGAACATAAGAAATAGGAGCAGGAGTAGGCCATACGACCCCTCGAGCCTGCTCCACCATTCAATAAGATCATGGCTGATCTTCGACCTCAACTCCACTTTCCTGCCCGATCCTTCATTCCCCTAAAGACCAAAAGTCTATCTACTTCAGCCTTGAATATACTCAATGACTGAGCATCCACAGCCCTCTGGGGTAGAGAATTCCAAAGATTCACAACCCTCTGAGTGAAGAAATTTCTCCTCATCTCAGTCTTAAATGGCTGACCCCTTATCCTGTGACTATGCCCCCTATTTCTAGACTCTCCAGCCAGGAGAAACAGCCTCTCAGCATCTACCCTGTCAAGCCCCCTCAGAATCTTATATGTTTCAATGAGATGCTCCCCCTCATTATTTTAAAGCAATATCAACCGCCCTAGTTATTTGATTCGCCAGGACACTGGTCCCAGCCTGGTTTAAGTGGAGCCTGTCCCAACGGAACAGCTCTCTCTTTCCCCAGTACTGATGCCAGTGCCCCATGAATTGAAACCCCTGATTCCCACACCAGTCTTTCAGCCACGCATTTAACTATCTAATCTGTTTCACTCTATGCCAATTTGCATGTGGCTCAGGTAGTAATCCAGAGATTATTACCTTTGAGGTCCTGCTTTTTAATTTGGTCCCTAGCTCCTCAAACTCCTTGAGCAGAACCTCATTCCTAGTTCTATCTAATGTCGTTGGTTCCTACGTGGATCACAACAACTGGATCCTCCCCCTCCTGCTTCAAGTTCTTTTCCAGCCGTGAGGAGATGTCCTTAACCCTGGCACTAGCTAGCAATTCAGCCTTCAGGACTACCGGTTGTGGCTGCAAAGAACAGTATCTATCCCCCTGCCTATACTATCCCGTAACACTACCACATTCCATTTTGCTCCCCCCACTTGAATGGCCTCCTGTACCATGGTGCCATGGTCAGTGTGCCCATCCTTCCTGTAGTCTTTGTTCTCATCCACACAGGTAGCAAGTACCGTGTACCTGTTGGACAAGGTCAAAGGCTAAGGCTCCTCCACCACTGCATCTGGGGTCCCCTTACCTACCTGACTCACATCCTCCTGTCCCTGACCACTCACCAAATCTAAACCAAATCTAAACCACTACCTAACCTAAGGGGTGTGACTGCCTCCTGGGTCAAAGTGTCCCACTTCTTTATGTCTCCGCTCTGCTCTCGGTCACTGGTCCCACTCCTTTATGTCCCCGCTCTGCTCTCGGTCACTGGTCCAGCTCCTTTATGTCCCCGCTCTGCTCTCGGTCACTGGTCCC
Source organism: Heptranchias perlo (assembly GCF_035084215.1). NCBI lineage: Eukaryota > Metazoa > Chordata > Chondrichthyes > Hexanchiformes > Hexanchidae > Heptranchias > Heptranchias perlo. Next base: position 62,494,487 of record NC_090334.1, read on the forward strand.
ACTCCTTTATGTCCCCGCTCTGCTCTCGGTCACTGGTCCAGCTCCTTTATGTCCCCGCTCTGCTCTCGGTCACTGGTCCAGCTCCTTTATGTCCCCGCTCTGCTCTCAGCCGCTGGTCCGGCTCTTCTCTTGGTCGCTAGTCAGGCTCTGCTCCCGGTCTCCGGTCCGGCTCTGCTCCCGGTCGCCGGTCCGGCTCTGCTCCCGGTCGCCGGTCCGGCTCTGCTCTCGGTCGCTGTCCGATTCTCCTCTGGAGCCTCCGCTCCCGCTCCTTTTATCCCCAAAAACCACTAAAAACTAAAACCACTAACCTTGAGCTAAAAAGTATCGACTTACCCTTGGCGCTCCTCCTTGCCTTGTTTTGATTTCTCGTGCGGCTCCCTTTATGCTCTGCTCAGTCATAGTCTAAATCACTTAGCACCTCCTTCCGTCTCTGCATCTAATTCCCACTTATCAAATTCCCAGTTGAATGTCTTCACTCTTAGCGCGTCACTCTGTTAGATGTTCACTCTCTGTCTTTCCCACCTTCTGTGCTCAAGCTCTGTGTTTGTCCAAAGATTCTTGTACCATATACCTTTCTGACTCAGCAAAATCGTGTTTGACTAACTTGATTGAGTTCTTTGATGAAGTAACGGAGAGGGTTGATGAAGCTAATACGGTTGATGTTGTATATATAGACATTCATAAGGCATTTGATAAAGTACCACATAATAGACTTGTTAGCAAAATTGAAGCCCATGGGATTATAGGGACAGCGACAGCATGGATACAAAATTGGCTAGAGGACAGAAAGCAGAGAGTGGTGGTGAATGGTTGTTTTTCACACTGGAGGGAAATATACAGTGGTGTTCCCCAATGGTCAGTATTAGGATCACTGCTCTTTTTGGTATATATTAATTATCTGGACTTGGATATAGAGGGTATAATTTCAAAGTTTGCAGATGACACAAACTCGGAAATGTAGTAAACAGCGTGAAGGATATTAACAGACTGGTGAAATGGGCAGACACATGGCAGACGAAATTTAACACAGAGAAGTGTGAAGTGATACATTTTGGTCAGATGAGTGAAGAGAGGCAATATCAACTAAATGGTACAATTTTAAGAACAAAAGAACCTAAGGAGAAGGAGCAGGAGTATGCTAAACACCCCCTTTAAAGGGGGTGCAGGAACAGAGAGACCTGGGGGTGTATGTACACAAATCTTTAAAGGTGACAGGATAAGTTGAGAACGCTGTTAAAAAAGCCTATGGGATCCTGGACTTTATTAATAGAGGAATAGAGTACAAAAGCAAGGAAGTTATGCTAAACTTTTATAAAACACTGGTTAGACCTCAACTGGAGTATCAATTCTGGGCACCATACTTTAGGACGGATATCAAGGCATAAGAGAGGGTGCAGAAGAGATTTACTAGAATGGTGCCAGGGATGAGGGCCTTCAGTAATGTGGAGAGACTGGAGAAGCTGGTGGTGTTCTCCTTAGAACTGAGAAGGTTAAGGGGAGATTTGATAGGTGTTCAAAATCACGAACGGTTTTGACAGAGTAAATAAGGAGAAACTGATTCCGGTGGCAGACTGGTCGGTATTCAAAGGACACAGGTTTAAGGTGATCCGCACAAGAGCCAGAGGAAACACGAGGAAACATTTTTTTATGCAGCGAGTTGTAATGGTCTGGAATGCACTGCCTGAAAGGGCGGTAAAAGCAGATTCAATAGTAACTTCCAAAATGGAATTCGATAAATTTACAGGGCTACGGGGAAAGAGCAGGGGAATGGGACTAATTGGATTGCTCTGTCAAAGAGCCGGCACAGGCACGATGGGCTGAATGGCCTCCTCCTGTGCTGCACCTACTCCTATGGCACTCTGATACTACGATACTCAAGTACGAGTACTGTTTGAGGTTGGCTGCACAACATTTCTCCTATAAATATAGCTGGAGCCATGCATCTGTGACAGGTTATCGTAGAGAGAAGGTATTTTATCTGGCTTATATAATAGTAACGAATGAAATGTGCTACAGCAGAGGCCAATGATATATTTTTTTCATTCATGGGATGTGGACATCGCTGGCAAGGCCGGCATTTATTGCCCATCCCTAATTGCCCTTGAGAAGGTGGTGGTGAGCCGCCTTCTTGAACCGCTGCAGTCCGTGTGGTGAAGGTTCTCCCACAGTGCTGTTAGGTAGGGAGTTCCAGGATTTTGACCCAGCAACGATGAAGGAACGGCGATATATTTCCAAGTCAGGATGGTGTGTGACTTGGAGGGGAACGTGCAGGTGGTGGTGTTCCCATGCGTCTGCCTGTCCTTGTCCTTCTAGGTGGTAGAGGTCGTAGGTTTGGGAGGTGCTGTCGAAGAAGCCTTGGTGAGTTGCTACAGTGCATCCTGTAGATGGTACACACTGCAGCCACGGTGTACCGGTGGTGAAGGGAGTGAATGTTTCGGGTACCAATCAAGCGGGTTGCTTTGTCCTGGATGGTGTCGAGCTTCTTGAGTGTTGTTGGAGCTGCGCTCATCCAAGCAAGTGGAGAATATTCCATCACACTCCTGACTTGTGCCTTCTAGATGGTGGAAAGGCTTTGGGGAGTCAGGAGGTGAGTCACTCACTGCAGAATACCCAGCCTCTGACCTGCTCTTGTAGCCACAGTATTGATATGGCTGGTCCAGTTAAGTTTCTGGTCAATGGTGACCCCCAAGATGTTGATGGTGGGGGAATCGACAATGGTAATGCCATTGAATGTCAAGGGGAGGAGGTTAGACTCTCTCTTGTTGGAAATGGTCTTTGCCTGGCACTTGTCTGGCTCGAATGTTACTTGCCACTTATCAGCCCAAGCCTGGATGTTGTCCAGGTCTTGCTGCGTGCGGGCACAGACTGCTTCATTATCTGAGGGGTTGTGAATGGAACTGAACACTGTGAAATCATCAGCAAACATCCCCATTTCTGACCTTATGACGGAGGGAAGGTCATTGAAGAAGCAGCTGAAGATGGTTGGGCCTAGGACACTGCCCTGAGGAACTCCTGCAGCAATGTCCTGCGGTTGAGATGATTGGCCTCCAACAACCACTACCATCTTCCTTTGTGCTAGGTATGACTCCAGCCACTGGAGAGTTTTCCCCCTGATTCCCATTGACTTCAATTTTACTAGGGCTCCTTGGTGCCACACTTGGTCAAATGCTGCCTTGATGTCAAGGGCAGTCACTCTCACCTCATCTCTGTAATTCAACTCTTTTGTCCATGTTTGGACCAAGGCTGTAATGAGGCCTGGAGCCAAGTGGTCCTGACGGAACCCAAACTGAGCATTGGTGAGCAGGTTATTGGTGAGTAAGTGCCGCTTGATAGCACTGTCGACGACACCTTCCATCACTTTGCTGATGATTGAGAGTAGACTGATGGGGCGGTAATTGGCCGAATTGGATTTGTCCTGCTTTTTGTGGACAGGAAAATACCTGGGCAATTTTCCACATTGTCGGGTAGATGCCAGTGTTGTAGCTGTACTGGAACAACTTGGCTAGAGGCGCAGCTAGTTCTGGAGCACAAGTCTTCAGCACTACAGCCGGGATGTTGTCGGGGCCCATAGTCTTTGCTGTATCCAGTGCACTCAGCCCTTTCTTGATATCACGTGGAGTGAATTGAATTGGCTGAAGACTGGATTCTGTAATGGTGGGGGTATCGGGAGGAGGCGAAGATGGGTCATCCACTCGGCACTTCTGGCTGAAGATGGTTGCAAACGCTTCAGCCTTGTCTTTTGCACTCACATGCTGGACTCTGCCATCATTGAGGATGGGGATGTTCACAGAGCCTCCTCCTCCCGTTAGTTGTTTAATTGTCCACCACCATTCACGACTGGTGTGACAGGACTGCAGAGCTTTGATCTGATCCGTTGGTTGTGGAATTGCTTAGTTCTGTCTATAGCATGTTGCTTCCGCTGTTTAGCATGCATGTAGTCCTGAGTTGTAGCTTCACCAGGTTGGCTCCTCATTTTTAGGTACGCCTGGTGCTGCTCCTGGCATGCTCTTCTACATTCCTCATTGAATCAGGGTTGATTCCCTGGCTTGTTAGTAATGGTAGAGTGAGGAATATGCCGGGTCATGAGGTTACAGTTTGTGCTGGAATGCAATTCTGCTGCTGCTCATGGCCCATAGCACCTCATGGATGCCCAGTTTTGAGCTGCTAGATCTGTTCTGAATCTATCCCATTTAGCACGGTGGTAGTGCCACACAACACGTTGGATGCTGTCCTGGGTGTGAAGACAGGACCTCGTCTCCACAAGGACTGTGCTGTGGTCACTCCTACAATAATGTCATGGACAGATGCACCTGCGACAGGTAGATTGGTGAGGACGAGGTCAAGTAGGTTTTTCCCTCATGTTGGTTTGCTCACCACCTGCCGCAGGCCCGGTCTGGCAGCTATGTCCTTCAGGACTCAACCAGCAGTGGTGCTACCGAGCCACTCTTGGTGATGGACATTGAAGTCCCCCACCCAGAGTACATTCTGTGTCCTTGCTACCCTCAGTGCTTCCTCCAAGTGGTGCTCAACATGGAGGAGGACTGATTCATCAGCTGAGGGAGGGAGGTAGGTGGTAATCAGCAGGAGGTTCCTTGCCCATGTTTGACCTGATTGCCATGAGAGTCCGGAGTCAATGTTGAGGACTCTCAGGGCCACTCCCTCCTGACTGTATATCACTGTACCACCACCTCTAGTGGGTCTGTACTGCCAGTGGGACAAGACATACCCATGGATGGTGATGGAAGAGTCTGGGATGTTGGCTGAAAGGTATGATTCTGTGAGTATGGCTCTGTCAGGCTGTTGCTTGACGAGTCTGTGGGACAGCTCTCCCAATTTTGGCACAAGTCCCCAGATGTTAGTGAGGAGGACTTTGCAGGGTCGACTGGGCTTGGTTTGCCTTTGTCGTGTCCAGTGCCTAGTGGTCCGTCTGGTTTTATGACTTTTTGTAGTGAGATTGTACAACTCAGAGGGCGATTAAAAAAATCAACCACATTGCTGTGGGTCTGGAGTCACATATGGGCCAGCCCAGGTACGGACGGCATGTTTCCTTCCCTAAAGGGCATCAGTGAACCAGATGGGTTTTTACGACAATCTGGTAGTTTCATGGCCACCATTACTAGTTTTTTTTATTCCAGATTTTATTTAATTAATTGAATTTAAATTCCCCAGCTGCCATGGCGGGATTTGAACTCATGACTCTGGATAATCCAGGCCTCCGGGTTACTAGTCCAGTAACATAACCACTATGCTACTGTACCCGACTGTACCTTTATCACTGACTTCATAGGAACATAGGAAGATAGAACCAGGAGTCAGTCACTTCGCCCCTCGAGCCTGTTCCACCATTCAATTAGATCATGGCTGATCTGTGACCTAACTCCATATACCCGCCTTAGTCCCATATCCCTTAATACCTTTGGTTAACAAAAATCTATCAATCTCAGATTTTAAATTAACAATTGAATTAACATCAATTGCCATTTGTGGAAGAGAGTTCCAAACTTCTACCACCTTTTGCATGTAGAAGTGTTTCCTAACTTCACTCCTGAAAGTCCTGGCTCTAATTTTTAGGCTACGTCCCCTAGTCCTAGACTCCCCATCCAACGGAAATAGTTTCTATCTACCTTAACAGTTCCCTTAATATCTTGAAAACTTCAATCAAATCAACCCTTAATCTTCTAAATTCTAGGCAATACAACCCTAGTTTGTATAACTTCTCTTCGTAATTTAACCCTTGGAGTCCAGGTATCATTCTAGTAAATCTTCATTGCACTCCCTCCAAGACCAATATGTCCTTCCTGAGGTGCGGTGCCCAGAGCTGAACACAGTACTCCAGGTGTGGTCTAACCACGGCTTTGTATAGCTGTAACATAACTTCTATCCCCTTGTATTCTAGTCCTCTAGACATAAAGGCCAGCATTCCATCAGTCTTTTTGATTATTTTCTGTACCTGTCCATGACATTTTAATGATCCATGTACATGGACTCCTATGTGTCTTTGAACTTCCTACTGTTTTGAAAGTACTCTGATCCATCCCTTAGGTGCAAAATGGATGACCTCACACTTAATTACATTGAAATCCACAGTTTTGCCCATTCAATTAATCTATTAATATCTCTCTGTAATTTTATGCTTCCATCTAAACTGCATATAATGCTGCCTATCTTTGTGTCATCAGCAAACTGGATATCTATCCCATCATCTAAGTCATTAATAAATAGAGTGACTAGTTGAGGCCCCAACACAGATCGCTGTGAGACACCACTGATCACATCCGACCAATTTGAGTACCTGCCCATTATCCCTGCTGTCTGTTTCCTGCCGCTCAGCCGGGAGTTCAGCTTTCTGTATGTATCATAACTCAAACAGGACATAATATTCTACGTATGATCTCACCAGAGCTTCAGTGTCAGTATCATATCTTTGGACTTAGACTATTAGTTTACTTACACTGTACATCTTAACCTAAGGCTGTCATGTTGCTAGCAATGAGTTACTGTCACTTCCTTGGATTTATTGTTGCCTGTAGTGAGCCAGATTCTCTGAAATAGAGAAACATTAATATTATGGATAGGGAGGTGAGATCCTGATAGAAGAATTGTAAAAAGAAGGAACTCATTATCCGTGCTGCCTTCATGATGTCAGTCTAGTCACCAATGGTGGGAGCAATGCTTTGAGGGGGGAGACTGGGAGTGTTGCCTTGAAGAAGGAGGAAAGTGGGCACCATCAGAAAGTGATGGGGCATAAGGAAAAGTGCCACCACTAACTGAGAGAGAGCCAGCATTAGCTAAGGATGTGTGTGGGGGGAGCACAAATTGAGGTGTGGGAGGGAGAAAAAGGGGGTGGGGGAGGGTTGAAGAAGAATGGAAAGTTAAATGGGGAGGAGGGGTGGAAGGAGAGTGTCAGCATGGAGAGGGGGTGTGGGTGTCCCCAGAGTGATAGGCTGAACCAAGGGAGGTGGAAGAAGAGTGGCTTGCTAAATTGAGGGAGGAGAAGAGTGCCATTTTGAAGGTGAACAGTGCCAGTATGAAGTGGAAGCATTGGATGAGGATATGGTAGGTGGGATTTTCTTCCCCAGATCCCCATACCACTGCAACTTCAGCGGAGTGGAAATTCTGCCCGCCCCATGTCTGCACCACTAACCTTGGCCAATTTTCCAGGGCCGGCCTTATGGGGGAGGATGGAAGAAGAATGGAAATCTGAATGACTTGGCTGGGCTCCTGGCAGAATTCTGACCTGCATCTGGGAGCCTGCCTTGGGGGAAGAAAGAAAATCACTTCTGCAGGTTTTGGGCCTCTACCAAGGAAAAGCTTGGCCATCTGCTTCTGGGGCAGCTGATGAAAATGTTTTTTTTTAATTTGTAAAATTCCAGGCAAGAGTATATTTGGTTTAACTCCAGGGGAAAATTGGCTCTAATTTTCTTTCTATGTGAAGAATAACTAAGTGAAACTTCATTGACACAATTCCTTTGTCATCTTTCAAGATGAAAGGTTAATTAAATCGTCTTTTCAAACCCCTGGAGATATCTTTGAATTCAGATCCCAGCAGCTTTTCGTAGGCACAGTGACCTTTCAGGTTAATAGAGCTATAACAACAACCATATTATTCTTTGGGTTTGGATAATGAATATGCGATTCTTGAAGCCAAATTACATCCTAAATATGCCACGTTTTTAAAAATTTTCAGCCAAGTGGCTATCCTCCAAAGCACAAAGTAAATTGAGAAAATTCTCAAATCCAGCCTCTCTCCTATTGTAGTAGCAAGGCAATCAATACTATGTCTGATTTAAGCACTGAGAGTTAACAAACTCCTTCCAATTAGCTCTCATGATACAGGCTTTGTGATTCATGCACAGTCTGGAGGTAGATCTTGCATTTGTGCGATAGTGTAAAATTGGTGATAGCGAATCAGCAGCCCGTTTTTATTCCCATTGACTTCGTTGACCCTCCTCCACCACTTACTTTGCAGCTTCGGCCCGATTTTAAGTGATCTGAGTTTGGTGCCTGTGTGGTGCCCTGTTGCTCGCCTGGCAAATAGAAATGAGGCCGAAGCCTCAAAATCAAGGGGATCCACTTCACCGCCAGAATGGGCGGCCGACCAGCGCACTCCGCCCTGAAAATGAAAATCTACCCCACTGTCTCTGTAGCGTGTGATACCTGTAAACCAGCTTTAGTGTCATTTAAACATTCCATTTAAACTGCCTTGAAATGGTAACTTATGAAAGCTGTCAAAATAGTTTTAAAGGCATTCTGATGCGAAACTCTCAAAGGATTGTTATCAGTCTAATTCAGGTTGCTAATGGACATGCCAACTACTCACTGAGAATCTTGTTCTGCCCACAGTGTTGCTTCTGATTTTAACAGGGATTGTAAAATAGCAGATTCAATATTAACTCCCACCCCCACGACGGGCGGGAAAGAGTTGGGGGGTGGGGTGGGGGGGGGCGGTGGTTAAAAATTAAAAATTGGGAAACGCATCCCCAACCCACCTCGTACTTGCCTGCCGCCATTTTTACGGCAGCGGTTTGCGTGTGGTGGGTCTTGGAGAGGTGGGACACTTCATTATCATATAAATCAGGCTCTCACAGTGCAATTGGGAGCCTGATTTAAAATTTAACAGCTCAGAAAACCTAGCAGCAAAATGGAGGCGGGAGCTGCCGGTTCCAGCAGGTTAGTGCTTTTTACAGCACTCCTTGTGGGCCAGGAGGAGCAGGAGTGCTTCCCCCCCGGCCCCCCAAAGAAGCCTTCAGTCTCCCTTCTGCCGATCACGGCCCCTCCTCGGTGGCATGATCGTCAACTGCTCCCCGTCCCCCTCCACCAAGCCCTGGTCCCAAGCCCCGATTTCTCCCAATTGCCGGTGACCATCTCCTCAAGTCCCCGGCTGCGGCCTCCTGCCGCTGTTCTTCCCGCCCGGCAAACGTCAATCTGGCCGGCTGTCAGGCAGGAAACGGAAGAAGAAAATGTTAATGAGGTCATGTCGATATTAGCGGCAGGACCTCTGCATCCCCGGGTTTTCCGAGTTTTACACGCGCTCCGACGCTCCCCCGCACCCTCCCCACCGTGAATATCAGGATCATTAATTCCAAACGTACAAAAATGACACACAGGAAAAATACCATGAATGTCCATCAAGCTAGTCCCAGACTGTCATAGTACAACTTAACCCCATGATCCCCATCATCAACCCCTAGCAGCCATGTAATTTCCTGGGAGAGGTTAAAAAAAAAACAAAAGAAAGAAATCCTAGGCCAATGCAGGGGGATGAAATCTAGGAAATTCTTCTCCAACCCCCAAAGGCAATCAAACAGGTTCCAGGAGACCACAGTGACTGAAAGACACATTCCCAATACCCCACTTTCCTTTTGTGTGCTGTGATGTGTGCCACAGTTAGGAACTCACCCACCTCCCTTTTGAATGCTTGCAGTAAATCCACGCTCACTGCACAAGCCACCAACTTATACCAAAGGTCAACCACATTTATGAAAAGAAAAACCTCCTGACACCTAATACTAGTTCTATGCTTGTGAATGAAGTGGGAACAATTTACTTAGGGCCATTCAAAGAGCTTGACAAATGCAGAATATCAGGCAGTATTTCTTTAATATTGCGTTTTACAGGAATATTTTTTCAATATAGATTTAATGCCAAAATGAACAATAATCGAAGCCAAGGTAAATATACTGAATCTTAATATTTCATATTCAATTTATAGCAAACCAATTCCAAATATACCCATTCTGGGCAGAATTATGATGGAATCATTAAGGGATCCGACATTCCTCTTCTGATGGAAAATAGGAGAATGTCTTTTTTTGCTCTATAATTAACAATCTCGGTCGCCTCAAGGCCTGCCTGATGCTATTTTCAGGTGGGCCACTAAATGGGCAAGTAGCCCACCCACCAGTTTCACGCGGAGAGCTGCTTAAATACGCAAATCGGGGTCTTATGCTGGTTGCAGGACCCAGATTTTCAGGTACAGATGGGCGAGCCTCGCACGCTTCACTCATTTGTACATGACGTTAAGCGGCCTAACTAATAGTCCTTAAAGAGATCGCCAGAAGTGGTTCAAAAAAACAACCAAAGAAATTTTTAATTTTCATTTTTATGGGTGAGGAGGAGCAGGAGTGCACTTACTGGGCCTACAAAAAAACCTCCAGCCCATGCAAGACCCCTCCCCTGGGGATCGCCTCACCTCCCTCTAGGCCTGATCTGGCTGTTTCAGTGCGGGAATCATCCAATTTCCCACCCCTCCTCAATCGGCGAGCTGCAGCGGGTCACCTCATTTGGTGCCCAGGGCATTTAAATGAAAACCGTTCAGGCCTCCAGACACTGGCTTTGGGCGGGCAGTGTGGCCGCTCCATCGTGCCCGTTTCGGGCAGACGTCGAAGATCCCCTCTGTGGAACCAGTGTACAGGAGAGGGGCTAGTCTAATGGCGGCTCGCCAGGTCCATGAAGAGGTGGGTCTCAAATGCTGTCAGAACTCTAGCGGTCACATCTCGATGGTAGGAGTACCTTGTGCCCAGAGTCCACAGTCAACAAAACTCTCCTCAGAAAGAAAATTCAGGGGGAGAAAACAGGGATAAGGAAACAAAGAGCAAGTGATCTAAACTTGCAACACCCACAGCATCCAAGGGCTAACAATGTGACAACCACTAATTATCCCCTGGCGAGTCCTGTACTGAATAATCAATACCACTAAGTTTGGGATCTGCAAGCACAGATTTCAATCCAAACAAAATATCTCATTATCTAATGCAGAGTCACAAACTCACAATAAACCACCACACAGAAAAATAAAGGGACAGTCTGTTAAGACACTGCTCAATGCTCAGGCTCCAAGGAGAATAGTACTGAAGCCAAGCACTGCTCTTCCTTTTAATGCATGTGTGTGCTACTGGTCTCGACTCGAGGGTCAATACAAAGAAGCATTTGTTCTCCGCACATTTGATTTCTGTTGGCAATAGTTTGGTTCCAGGCACCATCGATAATGGATAGAAAGGGCCTATTTCCCATGGCGGTGGGGTCAATAACCAGGGGGCATAGATTTAAAGTGATTGGTAGAAGGATTAGGGCAGAAATGAGGAAAAATGTTTTCATCCAGAGGGTGGTGGGGGTGTGCAACTCACTGCCTGAGGGTGGTAGAGGCAGAAGCCCTCAACTCATTTAAAAAATACCTGCATGTGACCTGAAGAGCCGTGATCTGCAGGGCTACGGATCAAATGCGGGAAAGTGGGATTAGGCTGGGTGACTCGTTTCTCAGCCGGTGCAGACACAATGGGCTGAATAGAATCATAGAAGTTTACAACATGGAAACAGGCCCTTCAGCCCAACATGTCCATGTCGCCCAGTTTATACCACTAAGCTAGTCCCAATTTCCTGCACTTGGCCCATATCCCTCTATACCCATCTTACCCATGTAACTGTCCAAATACTTTTTAAAAGACAAAATTGTACCCGCCTCTACTACTGCCTCTGGCAGCTCGTTCCACACACTCACCACCCTTTGAGTGAAAAAATTGCCCCTCTGGACCCTTTTGTATCTCTCCCCTCTCACCTTAAATCTATGCCCCCTCGTTATAGACTCCCCTACCTTTGGGAAAAGATTTTGATTATCTACCTTATCTATGCCCCTCATTATTTTTTAGACTTCTATAAGATCACCCCTAAACCTTCTACTCTCCAGGGAAAAAAGTCTCAGTCGATCCAACCTCTTCCTATAAGTCAAACCATCAAGTCCCGGTAGCATCCTAGTAAATCTTTTCTGCACTCTTTCTAGTTTAATAATATCCTTTCTATAATAGGGTGACCAGAACTGTACACAATATTCCAAGTGTGGCCTTACTAATGTCTTGTACAACTTCAACAAGACATCCCAACTCCTGCATTCAATGTTCTGACCAATGAAACCAAGCATGCTGAATGCCTTCTTCACCACCCACTCCACTTTCAAGGAGCTATGAACCTGTACTCCTAGATCTCTTTGTTCTATAACTCTCCCCAACGCCCTACCATTAACGGAGTAGGTCCTGGCCCGATTCGATCTACCAAAATGCATCACCTCACATTTATCTAAATTAAACTCCATCTGCCATTCATCGGCCCACTGGCCCAATTTATCAAGATCCCGTTGCAATCCTAGATAACCTTCTTCACTGTCCACAATGCCACCAATCTTGGTGTCATCTGCAAACTTACTAACCATGCCTCCTAAATTCTCATCCAAATCATTACTATAAATAACAAATAACAGCGGACCCAGCACCGATCCCTGAGGCACACCACTGGTCACAGGCCTCCAGTTTGAAAAACAACCCTCTACAACCACCCTCTGTCTTCTGTCGTCAATCCAATTTTGTATCCAATTGGCTACCTCACCTTGGATCCCGTGAGATTTAACCTTTTGTAACAACCTAATGGCCTCCTCCTGTGCTGTAAATTTTCTATGATTCTATCATTGGTACGGAACAATGAGGACTGATTTTAAGTGCCTTCGCCAAAGTAACCGGGTCAGTAGCAGCCTGAAATTGGCATCAGGAGACTTACAAGCCTGTTGGGTAATGTCCTGAGTAGGACCCTGATTGCAATTTTAAGGTATGAATGGGTGCAGTAGGGCGGTGAAGAAGGCATTCGGCATGCTTGGTTTCATTGGTCAGAACATTGAATGCAGGAGTTGGGATGTCTTGTTGAAGTTGTACAGGGCATTGGTGAGGCCACACTTGGAATACTGTGTACAGTTCTGGTCACCCTACTATAGAAAGGATATTATTAAACTAGAAAGAGTGCAAAAAAGATTTACTAGGATGCTACCGGGACTTGATGGTTTGACTTATAGGGAGAGGTTAGACAGACTGGGACTTTTTTCCCTGGAGAGTAGGAGGTTTAGGGGTGATCTTATAGAAGTCTATAAAATAATGAGGGGCATAGATTAGGTAGATAGTCAAAATCTTTTCCCAAAGGTAGGGGAGTCTATAACGAGGGGGCATAGATTTAAGGTAAGAGGGGAGAGATACAAAAGGGTCCAGAGGGGCAATTTTTTCACTCAAAGGGTGGTGAGTGTCTGGAACGAGCTGCCAGAGGCAGTAGTGGAGGCGGGTACAATTTTGTCTTTTAAAAAGCATTTGGACAGTTACATGGGTAAGATGGGTATAGAGGGATATGGGCCAAGTGCAGGAAATTGGGACTAGCTTAGTGGTATAAACTGGGCGACATGGACATGTTGGGCCGAAGGGCCTGTTTTCATGTTGTAACTTCTATGATTCTATGATTCTATGTGCGTTGTGCACACTCTGCTTATTTGCACTAGCATTGAGCAACCTAACCAACGATCCTTAAAGGGGCCGTTGGCCGCTGCTCAAAATACGGCCCAAAGAAATTTATATGGGCCCAGGAGTGCAGGCCCATGCACGATCCTCCCTAGATTGCTTAACCCCCTCCCCACCACCCCGACCAGGCTACAGTTGGCAATTGGCTCTGGATAGGAGCTATGCAATTTCCCACCCTCCCCAGTTGGTGAACTGCCTTGAGTCACCAGTTTGGTGCACACACTCACTGGCTGAATGCTAATACATCCTGGGCCTCAAAATTGCACCGCCCCTGCTGACCGCCTGTTGTGCCCCTAAACTAAAAATTGACCTGATGGAACCATAGAACATTACAGTACATTTTTTTTATATTTCAAAATATACTTTGTGTCATAAAATTTAACGATACCACAATTCTAAGGCAATATAATTCAAAACAATACAACACGGATCGTACACATGATTCCAATATTACAATTTAAACACAGTACATATCATATAATACACGCTGTACAATACAAGGTGGGATGGCCTTATACGGTGGTCTTTCCCCATAGAGCTTTTGCCTAAGTTGCACCTCGCTTCAGTGCATCCCACAGCACGTACTCCTGGACCTTGGAGTGTGCCAGTCAGCAACACTTGGTTGTGGACAGCTCCTTCAGCTGGAAGACCAGCAGGTTTCGGGCGGACCAAAGGGCCTCCTTCACCGAGTTGATGGCCTTCCAGCTGCAGTTGATATCTGTCTCGGTGTGCGCCCCAGGGAACAGCCCATCGAGCACAGCGTCCTGTGTTACCGAACTGTTGGGGATGAACTGGGACAGATACCAACACATCTCTCTCTACAACCTCTGCGCGAAGGGGCAGTCCATCAGGAGGTAGACAACGGTCTTGTCCCCGCCGCAGCCTCGAGGGCAGCTCGCAGTGGCACTGAAATTCCGTGCGTGTTGGAAGGACCGCAATGGGAGGGTCCTTCTCACCACCTTCCAGGCTATATCCTGGTGCCTGTTGGTCATTTCTGGCGACGAGACGTTCAGCCAAATGGCAATAACCATCCGGTCGGGGAACTGCCCGATCGGATCCACCCTCTCCTTTCCTTGCAGGACTCTCGGAATGTTTTGTGTCGACCACTGTCTGACGGCCTTGTGATCGAAGGGGTTCCTCCTCAGGAACTTCTCCACCTGGGACAGGTGGTGGGGTACGGTCCAGCTGGACGGGACGTCCTGCGTCTGCTTGGCCAGCGTGGCCAGACCCAGCCTTCTCAGTGTGTTGGACAAGTAGAAACTCAGCACGTAGTGACACTTGGTGTTTGCGTACTGGTGTTTGCATATTGTGAGGCAGCCACACACAAAGGTGGCCATCAGGATCAGAGCAGCGTTGGGGACGCTCTTTCCCTCCTTGTCTGGGGGTTTGTACATGGTGACCCTGCGGACACGTTCTACCTTGGACCTCCAGACTAAGTGGAAGATAGCTCAGGTGACTGTGACGGCGGAGTTGTGGGGAGTGGGCCAGACCCTGGCCATGTAGAGCCACACCGTGAATACCTCACACCTTATCACCAGGTTCCTGCCGGTTATGGGGAGGGAGCATCCCACCCACGTATCAGGCTTCTGTTTGGCCTTGGCGATCCGCTCCTCCCAGTTTTTGGTGCAGGCCTGGGGCCCTCCAAACCAGGCTCCCACCTGCCAAAGGACATGGCCTCAATCTTACTGCGGTTCACTCTGGGCCCCGAGGCCAGCTTGAAACGGCCGCAGATGCCCATCAGTCTGTGGACCGACTGCTGATTGGAACAAAAGACGGTGATGTCCATGTACAGGGAAGCCTTAATCTGAGGGCCTCCTTTGCCCGGGATCCCTGATACCTGCGTCCTTCCTGATGGACGTGGCAACTGGCTTGATACAAGATACGAACAAGATTTCTGATTGGAAAGCTCTCCGACTCCCACCCGTTGATTAGGACTGTGCTACAGATATCCGCATTGAGCAGTCGGATCCAATAGCGGATTCCCTCCCCAAACCCCATTTTGGAGAGCACATCCATCATGTACGTGTGGTATATTCTGTCGAAGGCCTTCTCCTGGTCCAGGCTGGTACAGTACATAAACACATTGAGTGCGTGCCGGTGCTATTATCCACATCATCCACCTAGTCTATCCCCCCTCTCCTGCTTTCTCCCTACACTCATTAATATTCCTCTTTTTTATACTACTCTCTCATCCCTTTTTAAAAAAAAAATATGGACTCTGCAGGCTGGGAGATCGGCGAGATAATATACAAATATACAAAAACATTTATTTTGCATCGTTATTTATTTAACTATATTTGTATTACAATGAGAAGCCCTATTCATTTGCTTATATTATTGTATGTCATTGGCAGGAATTTAACTTATGAGTAGCAAACTTAAGACGTGCACTTGCTATTAATAAATTGTTTCACTCATCTGTAAACTCTGTTAAAATAAACTTGTTCGTAACAAAAATCCAATTGACACTAAACCGTTAAGCAGATCCAATGGTGAAAGTCCACATGAATCAGCAGTGACAATGCAAAACCACAGATGTGTGTTGGGAAACACAAAATGAGACATCTCACAAGTGAAGTAATAGCCTCAACTCTTAACCTTATCTTGGAGGAGATATTATTTAAGAATCATGATATAGGATTATTCAGACACATCGAAACTCTTCCGTGAGAAAACTTGTGGGATGTATGTGATGAATGCAGGTGTCAGCCTTGACAAAGTGGTGGCACTCTCACTTTTACAGAGATTTGAATGTATCGGCGTCATTTTAGCACCCGCTATCGGGTGCGTTCCTGGCGGGGGGGGGGCTCCGAAATCGGAGAATCCCGGAGCAGGTTCGGAGCCCGGCTCCAACCCGTCCACTTCTGGGATCCCCACTGACGCACCGGCGTGCGCGCGCAGCCCCCGCTGGTGGGAATCCCGCAGGCAATTAAAGCCAGCGGGGTTCTACTTGAAAGTATTTATTTTGCTTGTTCAGGTCATTAACTGACCTGATTAAGGGATTATGTGAGGAGGGGTGGGATTTTAGAGCAAACTGGGACTGTTTCCCACACTGGGGGAAACACTCCCAGTTCAAATGGACCTGTTGCAGCTGTCAGCCTGTGGCAGCTGCAAAGGTCCATTTGACAGGTGTGGGGTGGGGGGGGGGGAAGACCCTCACTCATTGCAGGAGGCCACTCTGTCACTTGGGACAAAGTTTGGCCTCCACCACCCTCCTCCTGACAATCAAAGTCACCAACTTGCACACTTACCCCGGGGTCCAGAGACATGTACCTAACTTGCGGACCCCCTCAGATGTACATCTTCCGGATGGAGGCCGCCGTAGCTGCAGTCATGACCTCCTCGGAGGGCGAGCAGCATCACCAGTCTCACCATCCACACCGTCCACCTCTGACACGTGGAGCTCCACAACACAGTGCTGTGACACATCCACCTGTACAGCAGGCGGGAGGGCTACCGCAGAGAGAGATGCGTCACAGAGGCACTACCCTCGCCAAAGGATCTACAGACCGAGGCTCAGCCTCCTGGACCTCTCTGAGCAGCAGTGCACACGGAGGCTCAGAGTCACTCGACATGTAGTCGTGGACATCTGCAGCCTCCTTCATGCCGAGCTGCTCCTGGCTGGCCCGAGCACCATCTTCTTACCTGTCGCTGTCAAAGTCACCACTGCCCTCAACAACTTCTCCTCCGCATCCATCCAGGGTGCCACCGGGGACATCGCCGACGTCTCTCAGTCGTTTGCACAAAAGAGTCCTGCAAATACACCTGTACCCACTCTGCAGTGACACAATGGGTGGCATCAGTTGTGGGTCTTCATAGTGATCCTCAGGAAAGGGCATTATTGCACAAACCAGACAAGATTCGCAAAGACATGGCAGTAGTGGTGCCAATATAATATGTAATGTGAGTTGGTCAGAAATTCAATATAAGTAACAACCATGACAAACCCTCAAATACCCTTGTGCATCCCCTTCATGCTCACGACACGTTTGCCTTACGCTTCCTACTGACATATGTGATGCATGCCCTGTGGCTGCAGCACAGGTAGTGGCAGGTTGAGTGCGGCTGACCGTGAAAGAGATGCACGAGAGGGTGAGTATGAGATAGAGCCATGAGATTGTATGAGGATTGGGTTGAGTGGTAGTGGCGGGATGAGTACTGGCGAGGTGAGTAAGTGCAGGTAAGATGAGGATGAGGTTTGAGTGGGTATGAGGGGTGATGTGACAGAGTAGTGTTGGCAGTGCTGAAGGAGATGTGGGGTGGGGGCGGTGATGTGGCAGATGGAGTGTAGGGGAATGAGTGAGTGTACTCACTTTGGCTGACCTACTGAGGTCATTGGAGCGCCTCCTGCACTGTATGCAGGTGCATGATATGTTGGTGGTGCTGGTGACCTCCTCTGCCACCTCGAGCCAGGCCTTCCTGGTGGCAGAGGCAGGCCGCTTCCTCCCGCCCGCCGGGGGGAAGATCTCTGTCCTCCCCCTCCTCCTCACCCCATGTATTGATACCTAGAGTGAGGCATCATTAAACTGGGAGCAGCCTTCCCCCTGGGCTGCTCCATGCTGTAATTTTTTCTATTTGTTGCAGCATCTGTCAGTGGAGGACTGCCCCTTTAAATAGAGCTCCTCCAGCTGACATATCTTACTGCGCATGCGCAGCCCGCCCGACGCGCAGATCAGCAGTGGGGAACCCGGAGGACCAGTTAAGTGGATCCAATTGGGCTGCGATCGCGCGGGTGGCTGACTCATTTCACTGGGCGCGTTACCCATGCGCCCAATAGCCTCCCCGCCGCGAACCCGCAGCCCTGGTAACATCGAGCCCATAATGTAGGCTGAAGCTGCAGTGCAACTCTGAGGGAGTGCTGCACTGTCAGAGGTGCTGTCTTTAGGATGAGACATTAAACCAATGCCCCATCTGCCTTCTCGGGTAATGTGAAAGATCCCACGGCACTATTCAAAGAAGAATAGGTGAGTTCTCCTGGTGTCCTGGCCAATATTTATCCCTCAACCGACATCGCTGAAAAGAAATCAAATTATCTGGTCATTTATTTTATTGTTGTTTGTGGGACCTTGCTGTCTACAAATCGGCTGCCATGTTTCCCTACATTACAACAGTGACTACACTTCAAAAGTACTTCATTGGCTGTGAAGTGTTTTGGGTTGACCTGAGATAGTGAATGGTGCTATATAAAGAAGTGAGGAAAAACCCCAATGTCAGAAAGCTTTAGGAACCGTAGGTCCAAACTCACCTGTTCCTCTAAAGCGATCTACACTTACGACATGTCATGTCTCCAATTACTCATATACAATATCCCAAAATATTATTTTCCGAAGGCTCCACCCTCCCAATTGCTTCCCGGATCCTTCCTCCTTCCCCCTCCCAATCGTAGCCCGATCCTTCCTCCTCCCCCCTCCTGATCACAGCCTGAAGCTTCCGCTTCGCCCACCACCCCCCACCTCCCCCACCCCACCCCCACCGCTAAATTTCTGTCAATTTGGCCGGCTGTCGGGCGAGAGTCTGCACAGAATGATTTAAATGAGGTGCTGCCATTAGGATCGGCAGGGTTTCCACATCCCCGGCCTTGCCGGGTTTTTCGCCTGCTACTGGGCTCCCTCGCACCCTTCCTGCCTCCCCGTTAATATCGGGGCCAATGTTTCCGTAGATTAGTTGTGAACTTACTCCCCTTCAAGTGCAAACCATTTCCTGTGGGTCTACTGTCCTGGACAAGGTGAAATAACTTGTCGTGGTCTACATTATCTAGTTCCTTTAGAATCCAATAAATGGCAATATATCACCTCTCAACCTTCTCTCTTCCAGTGAGAACATGCCCTCATAATATCATTACTGATCTCTGTTATTCTTTAATGGGAAACAATCATAGTCAGTGGAATGGATCTTTTTCCACTTAAAGTGCTCCTTATCTACTGTCCAATAGGTTTTAATGGTTATTGGTCAACGAAGCGATATGGTAAAATCTTTCAACAGCTCATAGGCTTATCACACAGCTCTACTTTATCCACATGTAGGACCTTACTGTGTATTCTTTTCTTTATGCTTGTAGAGATATACTGCCATCTGTACTGGTTTTGCCCCAAGCTATAGCAGAAGCAACAAACTCAGAAGAGCTGGAAGTTGTTTCACATCTGGGAATAGGTATGTACTGGAGGAAAGTTTTGTGCATCATAGTTTACACGTTTGACATCTTGAATAAAAATGATCACTGACAGTATTGCTACAACAGATATTATACCCATAGGATGCATCAAATGCCACAAACTAGAAGCATTATATTTACACTGGCTCCCTCTCATTATTGAATCCAGTAACTCTTCCAAGCTACTTCCTTCCCTGTGACATCGTTGGCTCACTGTTTAAACCAAAATATTTTTTTAAAAACTCAAGGCTAAGACAAGTAAACAAAATGATATTCAGTTTAATTTCTAATTCTTTGCAACTATTTGATGTTAATGGCGAGACCTCTTCAGCAGAGTGAACTGATTCTGTAAACATTACCTTCAAGAGATCCCCAAGACATGTAGGGAGTGAATTTGGGCAAGGGTTCTCCCGCTTGTTCACCGTACTTCAGTGGAAGAGTCGCAGAAACCCCGGAAAAATGGTGTCAATGGTGCAGTTTTACCGGAATTCCTGCGCATCTGCCACCAAAGTTACTGCAGGCAAGTAGGAGAAGTGCAGAAATCCACCCCAATATACGTTTAAAAAATAAACAATATGTGTGCGATCAAAATGAGGATTTTGTAGTTCATTGTAATATATATGAATACAAGAAGTTGAATTATAAATTCTGAATTTGCCAGATTCCTCGCCCAGATAGGGGGAATCGAATTCAGAGGTCAGGGCGCCCAATATATGGTGTGCCTGATTTTCCGTCCATTGATGGGATGGAAAATTGGAAATGCCACAAATCGCTCACACTGACCTCTGTGGCCAACTCTTCAATCTCCAGTCCCGTCTCGTGAGACTCATCAGAGTTTCAAAATCTGGATGCTATAAAGTCAGCAAAGAGCTATGTTACAGTTTTCATAGAAGTAAGCAGTGACAAACATAATGAAAAGAATGAAATATATTCATATCTTAAGATATTATATATTAATATCTAATCAATACAAGGTCAACACATTTTATGTTTATTTGTGGATTATTTTACATCAATTTATGTTGTGCTCCTTTGAATGAAAAATCTTACGGCTTATTGTGTCCTCTGCATTAGATTTCTGGAATTCATATATAAACAGAAGGTATCAAGAAGGGAGTTTCTCAGTTTCAAAAGACTTAAATGCCATTAATAGTGAGACTCATAACCTTCAAACGGCGCCTCATTTGTCCTCCGATAAAAGGCAATGTTCATGTGAGATTGAGTTGTCAGCAGGAAATGACAAGCTGTGGTTTGTTAATCCTGTATTTGTCAAAGAATACTGCAGCATTGCTCCTTCATCCTCACCAGCACCACACCAGAGCTCAAACTCCACAAATAACTTGGATCTGAAAGTGAGGAGACCCCCACCACTCCCTCCCCGACCAAAGGCATCAGAAGTGATTGCTGCAATGTCTGATAGCTGCAGAGTTAGTAACCAGGAGCTGCATGGTGGAGAGTTCAAGAAAAACGGTGAAGGAATTCAAATCAGAAGGGATCATGAAAGTTTAATAGAGCAGATTAAGGACCCGGAAAAGGGGAGGAAAGAATTTGAAATCGATGCGGACAACATCAGAAGTCAAAATCGTGACAGATTCCCACCAGTTCCACCTAGGCGTCGGCCATCAGAAAAGCAGCCTACAGAGATTAACAGCAGTGAGAGTGAGGCGCAGAGCGAGGAGACGAGGAAAGCACCTGAGGGAACGGCACAAAGCAATAATAATACAGAGAATGATAAGCTGCCAGTTGAAGCCTGCATCAAGTCTACAGTCAATGAACAACATGAGTTGCAGAGTGACAAACCGAAGAATACTGATGATGGTCTTAATAACTGCGCCTCAGACAGAGCCAGCACTGAGCAAGGGAAGCAATCAAGGAAACAGTCTGCACCTGTTGCACCTCCGAGAAGAAAAAAGCTGTCCAAGCAAATTGCCAAGCATTGGGAAGAAACCAAACAAGAATGCACCATCAAAAGTCAGGAAAACAAAGAGTCAAAGATAAATAAGTTAGATACGATAAAGGATCAGTCAGAAGCTGCTTCTGACTCCTCAGTCCAGAGTTCTGTATACACTGACAGTGAATGTGTGCAATCATGTAACTTCACTGATTTGAAAATAGCTGATGGATCGTTGTACTCTCCTGAAGGTAACGTACGAAGTCCTGTTTCAGAAGCAGAATCTTACTCCACTAGCAGCACAGAGGAAGAGCAGGATTCAGTGAACACTCCTTCAGGAACCAGGAAACAACGGCGCTCAGTGATGTTGGACAAAGCGAAAAACAGACTGTCAACAATGACATTAAGCAATGTTTTAAATGCTTTCCGTTCGACAGACAGAAAGATTCAGAAGAAAATAACAGAACTTGCTCAAGAGAAAGAGTCTTACTTTGGTCACCTGGTCCAGGATTACAAAGCCTACACTTTGGAAATGATGAAAAATCAGATCTCAAGCACAGAAATGCTGCAGGAGATCCGGCAGATGATGACACAGCTCAAGAGCTATTTATTGCAAAGTACAGAGCTGACGTTAATGGTAGATTCATCTTATCAATCTGAAGAAAAACTGGGTAACGATTGACCTTTATTATTTCTAATTTATGGGGCACAAATTTAAAATGGTCGCTGAAAGAATTAAAGGGGAGATTAGAAAAAATGTCTTTACACATGGGGTGGTTAGAACATGGAATCCTGTGCCACAGATTGTTAATGAAGCAAAGTCCACAAGGTCTTTTAAAAGGCAACTGGATAGCTGCTAGAAAAAGAGGAATATTAAAGAGTATGGGTGGTGAGCAGGAGAGTGGGGTAACTAGGTGGCTCGTGTGGTGAAAAACACTGGCACAAACTTTATGGATTGAGAGGTTTGTTTCTGTGCTGTAACAGTCTATGATTTTATGGTTGCTTATTAGAAGAAATTCTTGCTTAATCAAAACTCCAGGTTAAAATACTTGCTTCTCAAGAATTGATTTAGGGTGAAAATAGAACAAATGAACAATTGGCGTCTTGGAAATTACTTACCCAAATTAAAAAGTGATTTATTTTAACTTCCTTCTTGGCTTTTGGGTATGAAGATCATCCACTGATACACTACAGACAAGATTTTGCAGTCCTAAATCTGGTTGACCACTCACACTACTGGGCTTAACTGAACAAGAGGCCTTTCCACAGTAAAGGCTGAATCTGCAGTCGCACAGACAATGGGGCCGAGTTTCCTCTGCCTAATTCCCTGTGGGTGCCTGGTTCTAGGTTGTTAAGCAGACACCTGTAACAACGGTCTCCGGGTCTTTTGTGCTTGACATGCATTTCCTGTGACAACCCCGGCACAGATGGGAGGCTCCTGCCTGAAACTGCATTTAATTTGTTTGTTAATGACGTCAACACACCACCCAGGTCATTTTTCTGGGCAGAGACCCAAAAAGAAGATTGCTCAGAGGAGGTGGGCATTAGAGTTGGCAGCCAGCCCCATCAGATTGGAGGGTCTGAAAAGGGGCTACCAGCCAAGCACTTCAGATCTGCACCACGCTATGTTTCACCTTCATTTAGGCCAGAAAAGAGGGATAACCGAGCTGGAAGCTATCTGACTGTTGTTTTTGATAGCAGCCAAAAGTCCCAGAAGCCAGTGGGAACTATACAGTTGTGATGCCTAGTGCATCACAATACGTACACTCCCCACCCAGAGCCATGTAATTTCCTGAGAGAGGCAAGAAGAGAAAACCAGTTAAAAACCCAGGTCAATTTGGGCGGCCTTTAAAGAAGAGATGGTTCGGGTACAGTCTATGTACATTCCCACGCGGGAGAAAGGTAGGGCAACTAAAGCCAGAGCTCCCTGGATGACAAAAAAGATAGAGAGTAAGATGAAGCAGAAAAAAGGGTCAAATGATAGATGTTAATACCATAAGTGAAAACCAGGCAGAATATAGAAAGTTCAGAGGGAAAGTGAAAAAGGAAATAAGAAGGCAAAGAGAGAGTACGAGAATAGACTGACGGCCAACATAAAAGGGAATCCAAAAGTCTTCTACAGGCATATAAATAGTAAACCGGTAGCAAGAGGAGGGGTGGGGCCGATTAGAGACCATAAAGGAGATCTACTCATGGAGGCAGAGGGCATGGCCGAGGTACTAAATGAGTACTTTGCATCTGTCTTTACCAAGGAAGAAGATGCTGCCAGAGTCTCAGTAAAGGAAGATATAGTTGAGATACTGGATGGGCTAAAAATTGATAAAGAAGAGGTACTAGAAAGACGAGCCATATTTAAAGTAGATAAGTCACCTGGTCCAGATGGGATGCATCCTAGGTTGCTGAGGGAAGTAAGGATGGAAATTGCGGAGGTACTGGCCATAATCTTCCAAACATCCGTAAATACAGGAGTGGTGCCAGAGGACTGGAGAATTGCAAATGTTACACCCTTGTTCAAAAAAGGGTGTAAGGATAAACCCAGCAACTACAGGCCAGTCAGTTTAACCTCAGTGGTGGAGAAACTTGTAGAAACGATAATCCGGGACAGAATTAACAATCACTTGAACGAGTGTGGATTGATTAGGGAAAGCCAGCACGGATTTGTTAAAGGCAAATCATGCTTACCTAACCTGATAGATTTTTTTGATGAGGTAACAGAGAGGGTAGATGAGGACAATGCGGTTGATGTAGTGTATATGGACTTTCAATATGCGTTTGATAAAGTACCGCATGGTAGGCTTGTCATCAAGATTGCGGCCCATGGAGTAAAGGGGGCAGTAGCAACATGGATACAGAATTGGCTAAGTGACAGGAAACAGAGAGTAGTGGTGAACGGGTCTTTTTTCGGACTGGAGGGAAGTGTACAGCGGTGTTCCCCAGGGGTTGATACAAGGACAACTGCTTTTCTTGATATATATTAAGGACTTGGACTTGGGTGCACAGGGCACAATTTCAAAATCTGCAGATGACACAAAACTTGGAAAGGTAGTGAACAATGAGGAAGATAGTGATAGACTTCAAGAGGATATAGACAGGCTGGTGGCATGGGCAGACACGTGGCAGATTGAATTTAACACAGAAAAATGCGAAGTGATACATTTCAGTAGGAAGAATGAGGAGAGGCAATATAAACTAGAGGGCACAATTCTAAAAGGGGTACAGGAACAGAGAGATCTGGGGGTATATGTGCACAAATCATTGAAGGTGGCAGGGCAGGTTGAGAAAGTGATTAAAAAAGCATATGGGATCCTGGGCAATTTAAATAGAGGCATAGAGTACAAAAGTAAGGAAGTCATGGTGAACCTTTATAAAACACTGGTTCGGCCACAACTGGAGTATTGTGTCCAGTTCTGAGCACCGCACTTTAGGAAAGATGTGAAGGCCTTAGAGAGGGTGCAGAAGAGATTTACTAGAATGATTCCAGGGATGAGGGATTTTAGTTGTGTGGATAGACTGGAGAAGCTGGGATTGTTCTCCTTGGAATAGAGACGGTTGTGAGGAGATTTGATAGAGGTATTCAAAATCACAAAAGGGTCTAGACAGAGTAGATAGAGAGAAACTGTTCCCGTTGGCAGAATGGTCAAGAACCAGAGGGCTTAGATTTAAGGTGATTGGCAAAAGAACCAAAGGTGACTTGAGGAAAAACTTTTTTACACAGCTAGTGGTTAGGATCTGGAATGCACTGCCTGAAAGGGTGGTGGAGGCAGATTCAATCGTGGCTTTCAAAAGGGAACTGGATAAATACTTGAAAGGAAAAAATTTGCAGGGCTACAGGGATAGGGCGGGGGAGTGGGACTAGCTGGATTGCTCTTGCATAGAGCCGGCACGGACTCAATGGGCCAAAGGGCCTCCTTCCTTGCTGTAACCTTTCTATGATTCTAATTAGCAGATAAAAATCTGGAAAATTCCTCTTCGATCCCCTTCGGCAATCGAAACTAGTCCAGGAAACCACCCTGGTCTTGATTAACACTGCAAGGTACTTACCGCTCATACGAGCTGATCTCGGCCCCAGCCAGAAAGAGGTCCAGCTCTCAACTGAAGGAATTCTGTGAAGCAGCGTTCACTGCACGAGTTGGCATCCTGTTCCACAGGTCCACTATTCTCTAGGAAAAGAAGAACCTCCGAATATCTAACCTAGTTCTGCCCTTACATAACTTGTATGAGTGACCCCTGGTCCTCCCTAAACTGTCCAGTTGAAACAATTGGTCTACACAAACACAGTCTAATCCCTTCATTATCTTATAAACTTCAATCAAATCACCCCTAAGTCTGTGCTTCTCTCAAACATGGAGACCAAATGCTATGAGCCTATGTGGGTAACTAAGATGCTTTAAAGTGGGACTTAATCTTGTGGCTTTCCTCTGCACCCTTTCCAAAGCTAGCATGTGAGGAGACCAAAACTGGACACAGTATTCTAACTGAGGCCTAACCAAAGTCTTTTACAAAGACAAAATGGGGTGCATAGTTTTATAGTGAAATGTCCTGTAAATGCATCCTAGTACCCACTAATGCAAATCACTACTTTGTGAAGATTAATCTACAGACAAAATTTACCTTCTGGAAGGTGAAATGTGATTTGAAGGGAAAGGAAAAGCAAACAGCAGACAAGAAGGCTCTTTGCAGGAACAGAAAGTAAAATAAAAATTAATGCCAAGGATTTCTAAATTCATAACAATCATTCCCAATTTGCAGCCTTAAACCCAAACTGTTTAACCTAAATCCTCATTAATGGGCTATCAATAAGTCAGCTACAGAGCAGGGGAGATTAGCTGCAGTTGAAATATTATTTTGTGTAAAAGAAATATATAATATAATTTACTGATCACACCAATGATGTCAAAAGAATTCTAAACCTTTTACCAATTATATGTTTTTGCAATGTGTTAATTAACGGCAAAGTCTTCTTATCTATTTTAGAAGTTGTTGTGGAAGCAGCATTGTGTAAATGTGTTCTCAAACCCTTAAGAGAACACATCAACATGCAACTAAAGGAAATTCATTCCAAAAATGGTAATTTGAAGCTTTTGAAAGAAAACCAACAGATTGTGCAAAACACAACCACCACAGATTTGGGTGTAACTACCAGCGTACCTGAAGTAAGCATTTTGGAGAAAATACAGCAGAAACTCAGCACCATGCACCAGGCCTATTCACCAGACAAAAAGGTCACCTATCTTCTCAAGTCCTGCAAGCTGATTTATGATTCAATGTCAGTTGGAACTACTGGTAATCATTTTTGTAATTCCTTATTTATGTTATGATTTGTACCTTTGACTAACTGTTTTATTCATGTGGATAGAAACTCCGGGGGTAGATTTCAACTTCACTAATGTAGTGGAGTGGATCATCCATCCATTATAGAACTCATCCGATTTCATTCCATTGACATCAAGGTGTATAACACGGGGGGGGGGGGGGGGGAGGGGTCGGCTCTGCACATTACCTCTGAGGTGGTGAAGTTGAAAACAGCCCCCTTTGTTTCTGACTGGTAAGCTGACAGCCTACATCTCCATCACATTTGGTAGCTCAGTCCAGATCACAAGATCATAAGAACCTACTGAATCCATGTACTCCCCTTAACTTATATCCCAAAATATACCCCTACCTTTCCGGCGGGTCTTGGCATATGGATTTTTTGTTACCTAGGATAACAAAAATCAATACTACATAGAATTACATAGAATGTACAGCACAGAAACAGGCCATTCGGCCCAATAGGGCTACACCGGTGTTTATGCTCCACACAAGCCTCCTCCCTCCCTACTTCATCTAACCCTATCAGCATATCTAAAATTTTCTCCTTCATATGTTTATCTAGCTTCCCCTTAAATGCATCTATGTTAGTCACCTCAACTACTCCATGTGGTAGCGAGTTCCACATTCTAACCACTATCTGGGTAAAGAAGTTTCTCCTGAATTCCCTATTGGATTTATTAGTGACTATCTTATATTGATGACCCCTAGTTCTGGTCTCCCCTGCAAGTAGAAACATCTTCTCTACGCCTACCCTATCAAACCCTTTCATAATCTTAAAGATCTCTATCAGGTCACCCCTCAGTCTTCTCTTATCTAGAGAAAAGAGCCCCAGCCCGCTGAAACTTTCCTGATATAACCTCTCAGTTCTCA
Organism: Heptranchias perlo; assembly: GCF_035084215.1. Taxonomy (NCBI): domain Eukaryota; kingdom Metazoa; phylum Chordata; class Chondrichthyes; order Hexanchiformes; family Hexanchidae; genus Heptranchias; species Heptranchias perlo. Next base: position 62,522,034 of record NC_090334.1, read on the forward strand.
TATCATCCTTGTAAATCTGTTCTGCACCTTCTTCAGTGTCTCTATATCTTTTTTATAATATGGAGACAATATACTGTGCTCCTAACATTTGTAATTTAGTAAGCTAATAAATATGTCTGGGGCTATTTGTCTATAAACTTAGAAATATTAAAACTTACTGTTATTTAACTCCAAATAACCATCTCGGCCTTAAATTATATATGGAAAGAGGAAATGGGCAGAACACTATGCTGGTACTTTGCATTCAGCTCTTGGATCTGGGCTGGAATTCAGTCAAGACAAATGGAATGCTCTCTCTCTCTCTCTCTCTCTGCCAGCTGTGAGAGCCCTACATGAAAATAATTTGACTTGCCTAAACTGATACTAGCTCAATTGCTAAATTTAAATCTGAGATAGATAGCTTTTTGGCAACCAAAGATATTAAGGGATATGGGCCAAAGGCAGGTATATGGAGTTAGATCACAGGTCAGCCATGATCTTATCAAATGGTGGAGCAGGCATGAGGGGCTGAATGGCCTACTCCTGTTTCTATGTTCCTATATAAACCAAATTCCTTTTGGGCAAAGCACCACATTGACCATAATTTGGCACAACCTGGCATTACATTGGCAGTCTCATGAAGGAAGTAGGTGACACTGGTGCAGTGGGGATGCACTAATGAGGCATGGGTTCAAGTGAAATAATGGGGCAGATTACAGAGTGCTTGATAACCCTATTTATATTATGTAGCTGCTTCCAATGGAATTGATTCTGTAATGAAGCCCAGTTCCCTTATTGGTGAATTCCCCCTTTATACTGCGGACAATCACAGCAACGACAGATAACTGCGTATTTGTGAGATCCACACGTGCACAGTTGAAGTCCTGACGTGGTCCTTCTCTGATGTTGCAGAGTTGAGTAATGTGAAAATCTCATTGCTGGCCTGTATGAGTGAGCTAAGAAGATAGCTGACCCATGGCCAGACCCAAAATGGTGGACACATTCATCATGCCACTTAAGGCCAGTGCTTATAATTACCCAATGGTTGGAAGTACCGAGCAAAGTATAAGTCATAATAACCTTCTTTCTGCCCTTCAGCACACAATGTTGGCTTGTCATTGCGCTGTGACATTGGACCACAGATACGATCATTTCATTTTTGACATTTTCTGATTTTGAGCAAACAATTCTGAAGTAAAAAGAATTCTTAAATAAGAAATGATGTTTGCCAGTCAACTCCACACGCAAGAGTTTTGAATGGTCATTCAACACAAAGAACCATTCATGAATAACACGAAAATCAGAAAGTCAAATATATAGGGCCTAATGTTTCCACAGTTCAACTGTCAGAGGCTCAGAACAGGGCACACACGTCAATGAGCGATTGATTTCTACTTCAGCTAATTATTGTTCTTCTCTTCCACACTTTGTCCAACAAACTCCAAACTCTAGCGGCAGGGCTCAGCTGAAGCTATCTGGGATCAAGTGGTCCAGGCTCATGGGCCAGGACTAATAATTGTTATAGACCCCCAGGTCAGACACCTGAGCATGATGAGTTACTATGGAAACAGGTTTCTAAAGCCTCTAAAGCATGCCCTTTTCAAATGATCCGTAAGGATGCAACTGAAAAAAAATGTTACATGTGTTGCCCTTTTTCTTTAAGAGGCACAATTAATAAATGAACATGAACATAAACATAAAGTGGTGCATTTCACTTTTCAACCCTGTGGCACATTTGACTACAGTTTTTATCTATACTGTGTGGCGGTAATGCTAAAGATAATGTTACATCACATGCAGAAAACCATCCTTTTTCAACGCATATGAGACAATGTTATGAACATACCACTACCGTTGTGAAATACAATGATGTACCAAACGCAGCAGCAGCCCACTGAAGTCCCAGCAACAGTTCCCTGCTTTGCAGAACCACTTCATTAGCATAAAATTCAGCCTCTCTGCCCTCTCCAACAAGTCCTTTGCAGCACAGCACCATTAAAAAGAAATGTCAGTAAAAGGGAGTAATATTTCTATAAAGTTTACTAGATAAACACACAAAACCCACTTGTGTCATTGAGAAAAACACTGCATAGGAAAGATCCTTGGATATGCACTTGAAGTGCCATAACCTACAAGGCTACGGACCACGTGCTGGAAAGTGGGATTAGGCTGGGTGGCTCATTTTCGGCCGGCGCAAACACAATGGGCCAAATGGCCTCCTTCTGTTCCATAAATTTTCTATGATTAAATATATTTTTTCATTCGGCGCCTGAAGATGGACTGTCTAACTCATAGCTGCATCACTCAGGGCAAGTAAAACTCTCCCTGATGTGGGACCATTTATTTATCAGGTTATTGTGCAGATGACTGGCAGAGAGAGCCAAGGCAGAAACTTAATTAAGTGTTTCTGATGACATCATAAACCAGGAAAACATTGAATGATGGAAAACAGTCAGTGGTTTATGAATATCAATCGAATCCTGATTTTGACGTACTGTCTAGGCTTTATTGCCAGGTGTTTATTATTCTTTATAATATATAACGTGTAGTTTATAAGCTTTTCCTCTCTAGTACTGTAACTGGTCCATTGGATCAATGATTTTTAAACAGTGGAACAAATCTCAATGCACTAGATTGGATTGGGGCCTTTGATAGTTTTTGTTTGGTGATCATGGGGAACAGCCAGTTACCATAGTGACAACCAGTAGCTCAGTAAAATCAACCATGTTGATGGATCTGGAGACAGAACTCTTCAAATACCTGAAGATTGTCTTGAACTTCAATCTATAGTTTATCAGCAAAATTACTGACGTCCTGTTGTAATCACATTGACGCAAGATGTTGATAAAATCGTTTTACCACATTATTCCCCTCTACCATTTTATCACCATTTTTTCAGGGAATATTTTCTTCATTTATTTAGATTTTTTTCCTAGCCAAGCTTCTGGCGGTGTCACAATCAAGTTGGCCACAAGTTGATGCTTGACACCATTTCTAGGTTACTCTGCTCCCAACCTTTAAAAAGTGTCACTCTTGAACTGGTCACTAGATGGAAGTAGAGAGCAGCCTTCGATTACTCTCCTCCCACGCCTCTGGTAAAATAATTGCTGAACTGGTCAGAAAAGCCTTTGATTACTTGTTTCCTTTATGTGATGAGCTTGGCACTTTGCCTCTCACTGACAGGACGCCTGAATTTAGGATCTTGCCATGTATGAAATTACAGACTCAATCCCACATCCCATCACTGCATCATACTTCACTAGGCACTAACATGCTGCAGAGAACTAAAGATCATTTGTGCTGGAACAAATAGATCTTGCACCCCTAGACTCCATGGTCCCAAAATTCCTGAGTCTGGAGAGGGCATAAATCCCAAACTCTGCCCTATTTAGACTGGACTGTTAAATTTCAGTTGAGGGCCTTAGGTGGATCTTCTGTCAACTCCCCTTCACGTCAAAGGAGCAAGTCAGGGGGAGATTCCTTCATTTAAGGCCTTAACAGGCCTCAGCAGAACTCATGACGGTTGAGATTTGACGTGAGTCCCGTTAAGGTCTTCTTGAAGGCCCCAAACCTTTACTAGAATAAGATAATCAATCTCGAGAGAGCCAAAGCTCAGATGTTGTATAGTCCCCGCCGCTTATAGCGGGCGCATTAGTATTAACGCGATTTACCTGTCATTGTATGAGATAGTCTGAAAAAAATAACTTTATAAAATATATCTGTCAAGTTTTGCAATTTTTATCATTATTATATTAAAATATTACTTTTAAGTTAAATGTAGCTCACAAGAGATTCCCGTAGTAGCCAGAGGCTGAGGGGAGAAATGTGTATTTGAGCCAGATGGGCCTATTTATCATTGAATCATACAGCACAGTAGGAGGCCATTCGGCCCATCTTACCTGTGCCGGCTCTTTTGAAACAGTGCATTTCAGAGCATAACAAATCGCTGCGTTAAAAAAAACTCATCGCCCCTCTGGTTCTTTTGACATTTGTGCAATGTTGTTTCTTACATACCACAATAAAGTTCATTTGGTCTTTCCTGTGAGCCATCCAGGGTCATTGTGTCAGGATGATCCTATTTTGAGAACATCAGGAGGTACTATCGAGAGAGAGAACCACATGCAGAACCACATGGTCTGTGGAATTTGCTGCCCCAGGAAGCTGTGGAAGCTACATCATTAAATAAATTTAAAACAGAAATAGACAGTTTCCTAGAAGTAAAGGGAATTAGGGGTTACGGGGAGCGGGCAGGAAATTGGACATGATTTTAGATTTGAGGTTCGGACCAGATCAGCCATGATCTTATTGAATGGCGGAGCAGGCTCGAGGGGCCGATTGGCCTACTCCTGCTCCTATTTCTTATGTTCTTATGTTCTTATGCAGGGAAGCGGTGGCTGGTTTAGTTGGCAGCCCTATTAGTTGGCAGCCCTATTAGTCACCGCGGAAACCAGGAGAGTCAAGGGTCAAAACTACCGACATCCTGTCCAGTTAGGAAACAAAAGGACAGGTAAACACATGGACTGGGGTTCAGCTTGGCAAGGTCGACAAAGGGACCCTGACCTAGCAAGAGAGCTCACTCATCTTGAGCTCAGAATCGGTCAGATTCAGAGAAAAGTCTAACCAGAAAAAGTGAATGCTTACCCCCGTTAACAAGGCCATTGTGGTAAGTTTTGTTATTTTCTGTACTGCAAGTACTGTACTCAAATTAAGTCAAAATGAGGTGAGATTTAATATTACTGTTATTCTGCAACATTCTTTACTGAATGTAAAATAATGCAGCATAACAACTTGTATCAACCCCCATCTCATTAAAGTGTTAATGAGTTTGTGTCTTGGAAAATCAGTGAATCGCACATGTTTGCAAGTGTGAGATTATAGCATCTAGTTCACATAACACAAGGGGGTTGAAATGCTGCAGGGGTTCATGCCAGCGGGAAACTATAGAATTTCTCCTGAGCATAAGGGACATGGGGTTCTGCTTTCAGGCGAGACTGGAGATGCTGAACCCAAGAGACTATCTAGTGCACTCCGGTAATTTGAAACAAGCTCTACTTATGATTATGTATGGCAGACTGTGAGGCACATCATTCAGCAGTTTTTTCCAAATTTATCCTGCTTTGAGAGAAGCTGGGTCAGTAGACTAAATATCAGTTGACCCATAGCCATTTGTTAGGATTAGCAAGTAATATTCTACTGGGTTTTGTCATGTTATTTGATGTGAGATGAGATTTAGTCACATAATGCTGAATAAAGTGGAGCAGAAATTAATTTAGGAAGCACCGCATTGCAGCACCAGATACATTTCTGAGGCATTCATCAGAAAAAAAAACTTGCCCAAAGCCAGTTTCCTATTTTAAAACAAAATTAGCATTAGCAGTTTTCTTCCTTGTATTTTTTAATATTCAGAATTATAAAGTTTATTCCTCAGTAACATTAGAACTGATAAGGGAATCATTACAATGCTAAATATTAGCACAAAGACCCTCAGAGTGCTCTTATTTGTGGCCAATAATGGATCCCTTCAACACTATGAGGTGCTCCAGGTAGCTTCCAGCCTACCAGGACTTTTCATAAATATTATTAATAAAAATTTATGCCCAGGCGATAAAGATGAAAATCTTCCCGTTTTGTCTAGCGTGCTTCAGTCACACTTCAGACATCAATCTTCAAATTGTCACCATTATGAAAAAAAAGGAGGGTTGTTATTTACGCTTGTTTCTTCTAATCTGGAGCCAGAAAATTTACAAGCACTATCCAATCTCCAAATTTCCCTCAACAACAGAAATTAGCCTCTAAATGACCTCAGGATTTACAGCAATTAGACTTTGTTGTCTAAAGGGGACAGGACTGCTTAAGCACAATTCCATCTTAAGAACAGAACAATTTACTGTGTGTTACATAGTATGATGCTTCTGTCATATTAAAACAGTGTATTATCGAGTTACTATGAGCAGCCCCACATGAGATCTGTTAGCATACATTAGCTTGTTGTAGTCAGACAAAAGTTTTTTGGAGAGGTAAAATTTGAAAATTAGCTGATCTCAGACAAGGCAGTGATGGGACACTATAGGTGGCACCAGTGTCTTTGGCCAAGAGATGCGGAAAATCAAATGGAGGTCCAATGCCTGACCATTAGTGGCCCTTTCCTGGAAAGTGTATATGGAAGGATATTGGGTAAGGGCAAGATCAAGCTAGACTGTGATGTCCTCCCACAGTCAGTACACCTACTGACGCTCACTGCTTTGGTCCATACCTGAAGAACTGTCACTTGAAAAAGGTACCAAAAGATTGCCGGTACCTGTGGTACTATATTCTGTCACTACCTCAAAAACAGGATGTAAGGAAAGGCCAAACCATAGAATTATATAGAATTGCATAGAATTTACAGCACAGAAACAGGCCAATCGACCAAACTGGTCTGTGCCGGCGTTTATGCTCCACACGAGCCTCCTGCCACCCCTCTTCATTTAACCCTATAAGCATATCATTCTATTCCTTTCTCCCTCATGTGCTTGTCTAGCTTCCCCTTAAATGCATCTATGCTATAACATTTAGTGAGCATTACCATAGCATTTACAAGTCATGAGGTATTGTAATATTAGGACATGTCTAGTATAGAATGACCACAGATCAGTTTCAATCAGATTGTAACATCGTTAATGAGCAGCACAGACTGAACCAGGAAGTGTCATTAGAATGGTGAATTCGATGTCAAATCAGGTACAGTAAGTGAAATAAAGAGAGGGAAAGAAATATTGGAATAAGAGACAGAGTTAAAAGAGACAATGAAAAATCAAGAGAAAACATTTTTATTTATATTTTTTAAAAATGTCCTAAACTGGGTTAGGAGCCAGCATTTATGAATGAAACAATTGACGTGGCAATAATATTTAATACAAATTACATCTTTTGCTGATACTAACAGTATCAATATTTGGTTTTTAGTAACAAAAACAAAACAACTTATATAGCGCCTTTAATGTAATAAAATGTCTCAAGGCATTTCGCAGGAGCAATTTTCAAACAAAATTTGACACCAAGCCCCATAATGAGACATTAGGACAGGTGACCAAAAACTTGGTCAAAGAGGAGTGTCTTAAAGGAGGAGAGAGGGGTAGAGAGGCAGAGAGGTTTAGAGAGGGAATTCCAGAGCTTAGCCCCTAGACAGCTGAAGGCACGGTCGCCAATAGTGGAGCAATTAAAATCGGGGATGCACAAGAGGCAAGAATTGGAGGAGCGCAGAGATCTCGGAGGGTTGTAGGGCTGGAGGAGGTTACAGAGATAAGGAGGGGTGAGGCCATGGAAGGATTTGAAAACTAGGATGAGAATTTTGAAATTGAGGCATTCGCAGACCGGGAGACAATGTAGGTCAGCGAGCACAGGGGTGATGGGTGAATGGGACTTGGTGCGAGTTAGGATACGGGCAGCAGAGTTTTGGATGAGCTCCAGTTTGTGAAGGGTGCAAGATGGGAGGCCAGTCAGGAGAGCATTGGAATAGTCCAGTCTCGAGGTAACAAAGGCATGGATGAGGGTTTCATAAGCAGATGAGCTGAGGCAGGGGCGGAGATGAGATGTCATGGAGGTGGAAGTAAGTGGTCTTGGTGATGGAGTGGATCTCAGGGTCAAATAGGATGCCGAGTTGCGAACGGTCTGGTTCAGCCTCAGAGGGATGGAGTCGGTGGCTAGAGAACAGAGTTTGTGGCGGGGACCAAAGACAATGGCTTAGGCGCACATTTGAAAAGAATTCCAGTGATATGGAAATCTAATTCAAGCAAGTTTTATCACTACAGACAACATGTTGAGGATGTGTGCCTGTGCTGATTCCTAAGAGCCTGTTATTCATGTTACAAAAAATGTGCACATAAAATAAATCCATAAGCAGTGGAATGCTTCAGAAATATATCAGTTTTTTTACAGTTGTTTTTCACTACAGGAATCTGGTGACAGTTCTGTGGCAGTAACGGAAGATGCTAATTCACTTTCCAATTCTGCTTCTGTTTTAGCAAAGCCCTACGGTGCTGATGATTTCCTCCCCGTGTTAATGTATGTGCTGGCAAGGAGTAACCTGACGTCACTGCTTCTGGATGTGGAATATATGATGGAGCTACTAGATCCTTCACTACACTTAGGAGAAGGTATGGCTGCCCTTGCTTATAGTACTGTGTGCCAACTGTACCCCCTGATGGAGAATAGTAGGACCACGCTTTACATAAATAGGCTTTATTTTTTTCTTTGGTTTAAATTCAGCTCCATAAATGCTTTTACTTTCACTGCATTTTCTTATTCTTCAGGGGTTATATGAAAGAAACCACACCCTGAACAAAACTGTACATTATTCAGATTTCCAGAATTATTTGCTTTTTTATAATGACTTGGTTTCATTGTTTAATTTCTTACCATCAACAAGAGAGTGGGAGCCAGTTAAGGCTGTTTATTCCATAGTTGTTTTGGAAGTGAGAGCTGTACAAGATGAAAACTCAGAGTTTACCAGTTGCAGCCTTATATCCTGCATTGTGTCAAAGGTCAAAAGTTACAATATTCAACTGGTATTAGCAGTATATATAATTTTTTGCCAAATTGCATGAGAAACCAATGGTGCTTTAATTATCTAATTGAAAAATCTTTCAATTCTGCTTTAGCTCATTGACAAATTCAGCAGTGCTTATGGAATTAACAGCCCTGAACGTCCAGCTCTTTGAGTTGAAGGAGGTTATATGTTCTTCACTATTGAGAAACCTATGCAGGTGCAAGACAGAGTTGAAAAGAGTAGGAGAAAAGAGAAGACCAGATAAATCAAGGTGGAGGAAAAGATGATTGAGAGAACTAAGAAATTCCACAGTTTTGAGATCTTGGAAAAGAAGGAGTTAGAGTGGTAGACAGTCCAATAATATTGCAGGGAGGAAGAGAAGATGGTGCATTTGGAGCTTGGGAACAACAAGAAAGGAAAGTTCAATGACAATTTGTATTTTTATAGTGCCTTTAATAAATGTCATAATTTATAGATGGGAGAGTGAATGCCAAGCAAGTGTAGAAGACTTAGGAGATGGTCGAAAAGGTTTTGGGGAGACTTTTAAAGATGGAGAGAAAGTAGAAAGGCAAAAATGTTTAGCAGGGGAATTCCAGAGAGTAGGGTTGAGGTGGCTGTGCCACATACGGAACAGCAGCAAGTGCGGGGTGCATAGGAGGCCAGAATCAGAGTACTGAAGGGCACAGGCAGAGCAGGACAGCTGGAGGAGGTTGCAGATGTAGGGTGGAATGAGGCCATGAAGGGGTTTATAGACAAAGATAAGGATTTTGAATTTAGTGCATTGGCAGGACAGGGATAATAGGAGAGTAAGATTTAATGCAGGATGTAGGCAGCAGAGTTTTGGATGAGAGGACGTTTGTGTAGGTTGGAGTTTGGAAGGCCAGTGAAGACTGCATTGGAGAAGTAGAATCTTGAAGTTACAAAAGCATGGGTAAGGGTTTCAGCTGCAGTCAGGGTGATGCAGGAGTGGAGGCAGGTAGTATTGCAGAGGTGGAAGTAAGCGGTCTAAGTGATGGATAGGCTATGGGGTTTGAAGTTTAGCATAGTTGAACAGGACACTCAAGTCATGCACTGTCTGGTTCAGGCTGAGAGAGCAGCTGGAGCGGCTGATGGAGTCGGGGGTAAGGATACAGAACTTTGACTGGGAGTCGAATAAGATGGAATCAGAGGAAATTTAGAGGAACAAAGACTGTAGAAATATATGTTGGGTAGTTACTGTGCAAAATACAGAACCTCAATCAGATGAAAAGAATAGCAGCTTCAGCAGTCCTTAGAACTTTAAATTAAGACATACAACCATTTATATAGGATATAGAGTATAAAGAGCAAATCAGAGTAAAAGAGAAGTTCATTCCATAAAGTAGCAGAAATGAAGTGAATGCACCAGTAGCATTGGTGATGTAGAGTGTTAGACGCTTATCACTACTCTATGTTTTAAATGTAAATAACACAACAGGTAAATAACACGGTTATTCTAAGCAGCAACAAGTCCTCCATTAACATAAACAATTAATGGTGTGAGCTAATGGCCTTTTCTTTGTTTCAGGATATTATTATTTAGCAACTACCTACGGCGCCTTAGAACATATTAAACACTATGATAAACAAACTGTTACTCGCCAACTCAGTCATGAGGTCCAGGACTCAATCCACCAATGGCAAAGGAGAAGGACTCTAAACATGAAACAAATATCAAGGTCATCAATGCAGGTCAGTGTCATAACGGAGTCACTGTAACATCATAAATAAAAGGAGTCGCAAATAGGGTACACCTGAGATCATGGTATAAGAAGGACTGAGTACGTTATTACCTTGTAACCACTGGTGGCAGAGCCTTCAACCACCTTGACCTTACTCTGTCTAACGTAAATAATTGTAAACAATTTTACAACACCAAGTTATAGTCCAACGATTTTATTTTTAATCCCACAAGCCCCCGAAAGCTTGTGGGATTAAAAATAAAATCGTTGGACTATAACTTGGTGTTGTAAAATTGTTTACAATTGTTAACCCCAGTCCATCACCGGCATCTCCACATCATAACGTAAATAAGGTCGTTCACCACAGAGAGAGGGAAGGGGACGTTGAAGGGCAATTCATATCACCAATGCTCTCATACATATCTCAGATGGCAGTTCAAAAGCAGCATTGATAGAGACCTGGAAATAGTTTTGAGCTGCCCACTGCCTGATTTGCTTTCCCCTGACACATGGAAATATATGGAACAGTATCTTTAAACCTAGCTAATACTTTGTTGACTAACAACTTATTAAATTAATATTTGGAGCGTTATGGATCCAGTCCTGATATAACCATGGAAATGTCATCTGATGAATTCCATCTACGGCTTCAATAATTTGGATTGCAATGTTGGGTTGATGTCTCATTGTTGTTTTCTTGATTACTTTGGGGATCGTGAGTAAATTTCTGAAAAACCTACATCATTGAAAGTTTTCCAAATTTTACCCACCTTCCTCTGGAAATTCAATAATGTGCTAAATTGTAGACGGTCAGTTGAAACAAGTAGGCTTGATGACCTAAATGGCTTTTTCTTGTTTTGGGTTCTTAAGTTCTTACATTCTTTTAATGTAAGGGGATGGCTCAGGGCATGGAGGGGCCAACGAGGGATAGAAAGTAATTTACAAAATGAGCTTTGTTTCTTCTGCCACAAATTCTTTCCCCACAAAGGCATATTTTTGTTATCACCTATGTTGTCAAAGTTTTTGCAAAGCAGGATTTTAGCTTATCTCTAGAGCCGAAATTGAGACACGGTAACAAGGGTGATGTCCACTTTCAGCTCAATGCATTAGTAGCAATGCATGTTTAGGATGGGATAATGTTCCATATGATGTCCCTCTATAGCACTCGGATTATGGGGGCAGAAACAGGAGCGTATCTGCATAAGGGCAGCAGCCAAAAGGCCCTGAGGCCCAAAGATCGTCCGAGGGAGGAAGGTAGAAAGCACCTGCTGCAATCTTCTTTCTTGTGACTCCCCTGATGAATTCTGAGATGAGCTATTTCTTAAATAAATAAAATATTCATTATTTATTTAAGAAATAGCTCACCTTAACTATAACTAGTTGCCTGCTGCACTTCATTTATTTGAAATAGGAATATGTATGTCATTTCCTGCTTAGTATAAATAATGAATATTATATTTATTTAAGAAACATCTAAGGCCTCAATGTGGAATATTTGAGTGTTTTGAGCTCGGCTCAATCAACTGTAACTGGGGAACTTTAGATTTCTATGTGAGATTGATTACTGGTCCCAGATAATTTATTGTTTGGGAATTACAAAGGAAAGTAGTTGTTATGGTGGAAGCCTGGAAGAAATGAGGCAGCAGTATGCAGATTGAGAATCGAAACCTAGGAACTGAAGCGATAACAATATGGAGCATTTGAGATGGTATAAAAATAGATAAGCTGTCATTAGGAGGGAAATGGAAAGTTAACAGGCATTCCATCTAAAGGACAAGCAGTTATTATAGGGAGAGCCAGGGATTATATGTTTTTTATATATCCAGTCTTCAAGTTCTTTGTAATTATTTATGTACAAAGGGTGTTGCCTTCTTGGACGGAGTCCTGGAAATGCTCAATTCCCCAAAACAATCCGAAAAAGACTTTGCGGAAACTCTTTCTGTGCGGCAGCCAAGGATTATATATTACATTACACACACGTAAGATAACAAACATATGTTCCACATATGTGTTTCTTGATATTTCATGGAAATATACATTCGGCTGTGTAATGTAAGACTAGATACGCTCCCTGGTGTAGTACGTGTCCCAACAGATCACAAGGTCACAGCTTCAGTTCCTTGATCTGTGCTCATTTAGCTGATCTCAAGCAGGGAAACGGTTGGAGCAGTAAAATTGGCATCAACGCCCCTGGGTTTTGGAAAGGAAAAAATCTCTCGGGATTCCCACTCCTCACTGCTATCTGGAGCTTATCCCTGGTATTGGTTGAGTAATATCCCGCCAAAACCTTTAGGAGAAGAGGGCACAAAATTGAAAAAAAAAGGACTGAACACTCTCTTGATGCCGATAGACATTGCAGACAAATTTTTAAGGGATGTTATGCTAGTTAGTGTACGGTGCCCTCTACTGGCTAGGACTGATTCAGTTTGTGACAGTCATATCTTCATTTGTTTTCAATGTGTTTTTTTATCCCCGTTGCCTTTTGTAGGATTTCCTGAGTGTGTCCTTTTCAGAGTTTGGATCCAATGTAAAAACATTTGCTGTAAATCCAGAGACAACCGCAGAGAAGCTATCCATTCAGTGCGCCGAAAAGTTTGGAGTCTCAGAGCCCGAGGACTACTACGTGCATCTTGTCGTGGAGGAGAAGAGCATGCAGCTGGCTGCTGATGCAGTACCTCAGCGTCTCAAGTCTGTCCTCCAGAAGAGCCAGCCACGAAAAGACTATTACTTTATATACAAGCAGATAAACCAGGCGGAGCAGATGTCAAACCCACCGATAAAGAACCTCCCGTCTTTCTGATTTTCGTTCTGTTTTAACAAAAAAGTGATAGGCTATATTTTTTTCTGGGAATAAAAAGAAAAAAATGCAAAATGCTGGAAATCTGAAAAGAAAGCAGGAAATGCTGGAAATTCACAGCAGCTCAGTGAGCATCTGAAAGGGAAAGATAGGTTCATGTTTAAGATGTGACCCTTAATCAGAGGTTCAATATATTTTTCTTGTTTAGGACTTATTAAACATTTCTTTTTTCAATATTTTGGACGATTTTTAAACCAGTACTATTTATACATTTTATAAACAAGGTATATACAGTCACATTTGTCTTTGGGAATGTACTTTTGTTCCCATCACCATTATTGTGAATGGAAACTCACCAAAGGGATCATTTGAGGGTCTGTCAAAGATAGATTTGACTGTATTAGAGTCCATTAAAGAGATGTGTGAAAAACACATTTTATACTTTGTGTTATGTTTGCATAAAGTGTTTTGGTCCAATAAGTTACAGAAGTTGACAGCTGTAGTAAAGTAGCTTTCTGTGGCCTCTGTTGACATGGTGCAATCCTTGGTAGTATAACAGAGACTGTGTGTATGGACTTCAGGTGGTGAGCGTTCATCTGATCCCTGAAGGAAGTTATGTGTTTCTGGGTGGTGTCATGCCTGTCTGACACTGATGGCACAGACAAGAAAGTGATTTGTGATCTTGTGGTAGTGGTATGACTTCAATATTCACGGTTTAGTGAGAGATAGTCTGATGGAAACAGTAGTATACGACAACAACAACTTGCATTTATAAGGCACCTTTAACGTAGGAAAACGTCCCAAGGTGCTTTGAGTGTAATTAGACAAAATCTGACACTGAGCCAAAGGAGATATTAGTTGGTCAAAGAGGTAGGTTATCAGGAGAGTATTTAAGGAGGATAGAGAGGTGGAGAGGCAGAGAGGTTTGGGGAGGGAATTCCAGAGCTTAGGGCCGAGATGGCTTAAGGCACGGCCACCAATGGTGGGGCAAAAGTTGTAGGGGATGCACAAGAGGCCAGAGTTGGAGGAATATTGAATTCTTAAACTATTGTAGGGCTGGAGGACGTTACAGAGATAGGGAGAGGCGAGGCCATGGAGGGATTTGAACATGAGGAAAAGAATTTTAAAGTTGAGGCATTGGTGGATCAGGCACCAATGTAGGTCAGCGAGCACAGAGGTGATGGGTGAATGGGTTACGATACGGGAGCCAAGTTTTGGATGAGCTCAAGTTTATGAAGGGTGGAAGATGGGAGGCTGGCCAGGAGAGCATTGGATTAGTCGAGTCTGGAGGTAACAAAAGCAGCCGATATGCTGAGGCACGGGCGGAGACGGGTGATGTTACGGAGGTGGAAGTTGGCGGTCTTTGTGATGCAAGCAGCCTCATCATCATAAATAGTACTTTTCTATTACAGTATACCAGAATGTTCATGAACAAGCAATGACCAAACCTGCACTTTTAATCAACATAAGGTGCTCATGCACATTTACCAAAATTATTAATTTCACTTGGTAGCAGTAGATTCAAAATATTAGACTGTCCCTTTAACAAAAAATAAAATCTTATCAAGCAACTGTCTGATGTACATAGTAATCTCTATTTAATGCAAACAAATTCTTGGAATGAATCGGGTAGACTTTAAATTTTGGGTGGCTGATCTCCGGAATATACTGGCTGGCCGCCTGTTCTGGGAGTAAAGAGACTGGAGCCATATTGAGGCCTAAGCCTCCTTGAAATAGAACTGGTGAGCTGTGGGCCAAACAGGCATCTGATACAACTTGCTGGTTGGGGCCTTAAGGGGAGAGGTAATGTGGAGGGGAGCGAGCCCGGGCCAGTAGCAGCCCACTGTATATTGGTGGAGCCAGAAGGAGCACTTTAAGGACCGCTACTTCAATGCTACGACACATATCCCTCAAAATTTCAATCGGGGTCCTAACTACATCATAGTAAAGAGGACTACCACCTAAAACAGGCGGGTGCTCCGGCCACCCATGGGAAAGCCCCTTTACAAATGGTGGCGGACGGTGTTAACAGGAAGGTAAGTCTACTGACCCCATTTTGAGGCTAATTTCAGCCAGTTAAAATTGGCCCCAATGATTATTAAAATGTGAAATAAAGAAATATAAAAGCTTTGGGCTTTAACATTTGTCTTAAACCTCAGGTAGTGGATTTCATATACCACAGGGCTGGATAATGCATTTCACGTGCTGCGGGGCGGGGCGTGCATTTCACGTGCTGCGGGGCGTGCATTTCACGTGCTGCGGGGCGTGCATTTCACGTGCTGCGGGGCGTGCATTTCACGTGCTGCGGGGCGGGGCGGGGCGTGCATTTCACGTGCTGCGGGGCGTGCATTTCACGTGCTGCGGGGCGTGCATTTCACGTGCTGCGGGGCGTGCATTTCACGTGCTGCGGGGCGTGCATTTCACGTGCTGCGGGGCGTGCATTTCACGTGCTGCGGGATGGGGTGTGCATTTCATTCTCCTTTTCTACAGGGTTAAAGAGTCAATTGATTATTTTAATGAAGCATCCTCATGCATTCTATTATCGGTGCTAGTCAGCTAAGCTGGCAGAAAGATGTTTATTGAAACATAATTCTAATGTTTACTAAACCATAATCACAGGCCAGATACTGTGTGTAATTCAAGGGTTTTTACCAAGAACAAAAGGCTGACATTTTATGTAAATATATTTCATGGCAAATAAGAAAGACTCATGAATGTAGACTTACATTTAACTAAGATATTAGTTAGATTTTTGTCTTAAATAATTGATGGTATTAAATGGAAATGGAATATAAGGTAACCAAAGAGTCTGTGGCCGGATGATACTCTGTGAATACAACTGATCTCCATTTTTATATCCTGCACCAAATTATCATTTCAAGCCTACTGTCTATCAGAGTTAGATCTAAAACCCAATGCTATGCAACCACATTATACCAGTGGCTTTATATTGACAACCTGATGTGTTATTTTGCTTTATCACTGATCAACTCCTAATCAGTTGAGATATCCACCGCACCTCTTTGTTTTAATTTGGGTTCACGAGGTTAATCCAAAAGCACAGTGACGTGCCTCCGAATGGAATGGAAATGTCTCCTGTATATTTTGTACATTTATGGAAATGTGTTACATGTTTACACAATTGCTACTAATAAAACTATTGCTCCATCAGTTGTTAGTATATTAATGTGTAAACTTAAGCTACTCAAAATTTTGCATCTGAACATTATCAGATGCAGAGACATAGGGTGTAATTTTAACCTAACCTGATGAGAATCGGCCGGCCATTTTACACCCCATCAGATTTACTTTCGATTGTATACAGTTATAAAATTAAAACTCCTACTCAAACCCATTCTTTTCTGGAACCTCAAAACAGTAGAACTCTAAGTCCCTCGCTCATTCGTTCATCCTACCATTTACAGTTTTTATTTGCCAACTCTTTTCTCCCCCTGAAAATGATTCCTGTTGAGCGATGCTTCCATGAATGTGGGCTGGTGTCCCACCCAAGTGGTCATTCTTCATGTGTGAGTCTAGACAGAGTACCAGCAGGCTACTCAACTGGAAAGGGCTTCATGGCTGAACCAGACCTTGATCTCACCTGATGTTCACGCATGCGCATTCTCCAGCGGGGATCGCTGCTTAATGATCACAAGCAGGAAGCCCGTCTGATTTTCTCTTGCCTAGCCCTGGTGTACTGAGCCCAATTGTAGTGCCACGACTGCTGCCTTGAATGGGATCGGCTAACTCAACAAGTCCTAATTGTGACCTTGTGATTTACATGGCTCAGTCACATGCTCTCTTTGTGACAGGAGCATTGAAGGGATTCGCAAAATTTCACATGTTCCCCCCACCCCGAAGATTTATTGGAGTTATTAAATAAACCCTGGTGTGACTGTTTTAAAAAATCCAAGGTCTCTCAAAATGGCTGCAGTCAGACACATGGCCGAGGACCGGCAGATTTGAAATTGCATTCTCAACAACTCGGCAGGCTTCGTGTTTCAGACAGGTTTCTTTAAACAATGCAGCTGCATTCTAGCCCTGAGGTAAGCTATCAACATGGCCGGCCAACACATCAAAATTCGAGCAGGAAGTGATCACAGGACAAAAGGTGAACCATCAAGGTACATTCGGAACAATGGTAAACCATGATGTGGAGATGCCGGTGATGGACTGGGGTTGACAATTGTAAACAATTTTACAACACCAAGTTATAGTCCAGCAATTTTATTTTAAATTCACAAGCTTTCGGAGGCTTCCTCCTTCGTCAGGTGAACGATGTGAAAAATTTTTCACATCGTTCACCTGACGAAGGAGGAAGCCTCCGAAAGCTTGTGAATTTAAAATAAAATTGCTGGACTATAACTTGGTGTTGTAAAATTGTTTACAATGGTAAAGAAGTTAGCGAACAGATCGATACAGGAACCGGCCATTATGTAAATGGGCCAGAAATTAGGTCCTTTGTCTTAAAGCAGTTATGGAACTCAGAAATACAGGAATTGGCCATTAATGTAAATGGGCCAGAGATGGGGTCCTTTGTCTTACGTTTCGTGCTTAAATCAAACAATGAAGCAAGCTGATGAGGTATGAAAAAAACCTGTTACCAAGAGGGTATAACTGGGGCTGCCCAGTATCTCTCTCTCTCTTCTCTCTTCGCCTCTTGGCCCTGTCCTGTCTGTCTGCTAGCAGCTAAGAAGGAAGGCCATCCAGTAAACCTCGCAACCACATGTCGACGGCAACAGCAGGCACAGGGGCCAGGCCTTTTCATCTGTTTTCACCGGTGAGCATTAATTTTCTGGCCGCCACAAGACAACCTATCTAGGTATAAGGGTGGGGGTTAAAGGGATATTGCTAAAATTGTGATTTTAGAATTTTCCCTCAATGTGTCCGTTTCTTCCAACCCGTTAAGCGTAAGACTGTATTACATCCATAGCGATTTCTTTATCTTCTGTATTATACTGTTTACCTTGTAGTTTTAGTTTTCTTATTAATAAACATTGGTTTTCCTTGTACCAATCCACTGGTTTGTTTGTCTGTCTTTGTTACCACTCGATAAGTCCTCAGCTCAGAATCAGGAAGGGGTAAGCGATTCGCAACCGCACTGCGGGCAGGGCAGCTCAGGAAAACATAACTGGCTGACCTATTATAAGCCCGAGAAATAGTAAAAAAGAAACCCCTTACAGCATCTACAGGTTTTTGAAACTCAGGCTTGGTGCCATCTAACTATGATTTATCATATCTTCTCCCCTAGACTTTTCAACCTTGATGATGTTTATGGTCCTTCATCTAAGTTGCTCAATAATATGATAGGCTAGAGTAATACAAAGAAAACTGTTAAATATTCCCACAGCAAAATGACTGTCGGGTCATTACGTATTGCAGACTGAGCTAGCACTTGTCAACGCCAATTTACCATTATTATGTACAATTTAGGGTAGATTTTCTGGGTCCTCACATGTGGTCCAGCTCACTCATAACGTTCTGATCCATGCTTAGAGGGCCAGGTATCTCACCATGGGCGAGGATCTGGAAAATCTACCCTCTTATTCCAACATGCATTGGGTAAGACAACAAAAATGCTGAGTCGAATCACATGCGGAGATCATATGATCAGGTGCCCAGCAAACGATGAGTTTGAAAACGATGGATAGCTTTATATCAGGGTGTTGATCTCACCGATTCATTAGAATCATGGAGTCATGGAAAATTATGGCACGGAAGGAGACCATTTGGCCCATCATGTCAGTGCCGGCCAAAAAAGAGCTATCCAGCTTAATCCCACTTTCCAGCACTTGGTCCGTAGCCCTGTAGGTTACGGCACTTCTAGTGCACATCCAAGTACTTTTTAAATGAGTTGAGGGTTTCTGCCTCTACCATCATTTCAGACAGTGAGTTCCAGACCCCCATCACCCTCTAGGTGAAAAAATTTCTCCTCAGCTCCCCTCTAATCCTTCTACCAATTACTTTAAATCTATGCCCCCTGGTCACTGACCCCTCTGCTATGGGAAATAGATCCTCCCTATCCACTCTATCGAATCCCGTCATAATTTTACATGCCTCAATTAAATCTCCCCTCAGCCTCCTTCCCAAAGAAAACAACCCCAGCCTATACAATGTTTTCTTATTGCTAAAATTCTCCAGCCCTAGCAACATCCTCGTAAATCTCCTCTGTACCCTCTCTAGTGCAATCACATCTTTCCTGTATTGTGGTGACCAGAACTGTACGCAGTACTCAAGCTGTGGCCTAACCAATGTTTTATACAGTTCTAGCATAACTTCCTTGCTCTTACATTCTATGCCTCAGCTAATAAAGGAAAGTATCCCAAATGCCTTTTTAATCACCTGTCCTACTACCTTCAGTGATCTGTGGACATGCACTCCAAGGTCCCTTTGTTGCTCCACACCTCTCAGTATCCTCCCATTTATTGTTTATTCCCTTGCCTTGTTTGCTCCCCCCAAATGCATTACCTCACATTCCTCTGGATTGAATGCCATTTGCCATTTTTCTGCCCACCTGATCAGTCCATTGATATCTTCCTGCAGTCTACAGCTTTCCTCCTATCTATCAACCACACGGCCAATTTTTGTATCATCTACAAACTTCTTGATCAAGCCCCCAAATTCAAGTCCAAATCATTAATATATACCACAAAAAGCAAGGGACCTGGTACCGAACCTTGCGGAACCCCACTGGAAACAGCCTTCCAGTCGCAAAAACGCACGTCAACCATTACCTTTTGCTTCCTGCCACTGAGCCAATTTTGGATCCAACTAGCCATTTTCCCTTGAATCCATGGGCTTTTACTTTTTTGACCAGTCTACCGTGTGAGACCTCGTTGAAAGTCTTGCTAAAATCCATGTACACTACATCAAACGCGTTACCCTCATCGACCCTCCTTGTTACCTTCTCAAAAAATTCAATCAAGTTAGTCAGACACGATCTTCCCTTAACAAATCCATGCTGACTGTCCTCGATTAACCCATGCCCTTCTAAATGACAATTTATCCTGTCCCTCAGAATAGATTCCAATAATTTTCCCACCACTGAGGTTAGGCTGATTGGCCTATAATTACTCAGTTTATCTCTTTCTCCCTTTTTAAACAATGGTACAACGTTAGCAGTCCTCCAATCCTCCGGCACCACACATGTAGGCAGGGACGATTGGAAAATGATGGTCAGAGCCTCCATTATTTCCTCCCTTGCTTCTCTTGACAGCCTGGAATACATTTCATCCAGGCCTGGTGATTTATCTACTTTCAAAGATGCTAATCCCCTTAATACTTCCTCTCTCACTATGTTTAT
This sequence comes from Heptranchias perlo, assembly GCF_035084215.1. Lineage (NCBI taxonomy): Eukaryota > Metazoa > Chordata > Chondrichthyes > Hexanchiformes > Hexanchidae > Heptranchias > Heptranchias perlo. The sequence continues at coordinate 62,542,340 of NC_090334.1, forward strand.
CCCATCCAATATTTCACACACCTTCTCCTCCTTAACTACAATCTGTGCATCGTCCCCCTCTTTTGTAAAGGCAGACTCAAAGTCTTCATTAAGAACCATACCCACATCTTCCGCCTCCACACATAGGTTACCTTTTTGGTCTCTAATAGGCCCGACTCTTTCCTTAGTTATACCCTTGCTCTTTGTGTATTTATAAAACATTTTTGTGTTTCATTGCTGGCACTAAGCTAGTGACTGGCATGAGAAGAGTGACTCTGTACCAACTTCCCCACTGAATTATCAGCAATCCACAAAGCTGTGAGAAGGAATGACAAAGATGAGTCCCCCTACCAGAGATAAGAGTCATATCTAAAAGAGGGAGCACTTAACATTGAAAATACACACAAAACAGGGTAATACTTTTCTTCAACTCTTAGACTAAAGAAGAACCAGAATAGAAATGTTTTCAGTCTCCACATTTAAATACCTAATCCACCATTACAGCTTTAATTTTCCAATAGTGAGAATGATCAAGGAATAGATCAGGATTTGACCAGCAGTGTCACTCTGACTGAGGTAGTATTGTGCGTGACACCATCAGAGAGCATTTTTTGAAATGTATATCAAAATATATACAGATATACAGTGCCTCAAGGCTCTGCTTCCCTTATTTAGCAGCACAAAGTCCCATTTTTCTTATTGTTAGAAATAAATGGCCTCTAACCACCAACAGGCATCAAACAGGGTCCCCATTCTTTATTGCTATCCTGTGATTAGGGAAGTAAGTGGGTGTCATGAGTGGGCTTGTGTCTGATGACCCCCACAGTCAAACAGCCTGCTCACACTCACTCTAGGACACACATGAAGAATAATCATTTGGGTACAATACTGGATGATTGCTTGCACCCATGAATCCATATCCCTGCACGAATCACTACATTTAGGTGAGAGGTGAGAAAACTAAGATTTTTTTTAGAGTGGGGTAAATAGGTGTTACATTGATTCTGTGTCTGAATTAAAAACAGAAAATGCTGGAAATATTCAGCAAGTCAGGCAGCATCTGTGGAGAAAGAAACAGAGTTAACGTTTCAGGTCGATGACCTTTCGTCAGAACTGGAAGAAGTTGAAGATTAAACAGTTTTTAAACAAATACAGAGCCAGGGAAAGGGGGAGGGGGGGAAGGGGAGGGGAGGAAAGAACAAAAGGCAAGGGGGTCGATTTTAGCACCCGCGATCGGGTGCGTTCCTGGCGGGGGGCCTCCGAAAATCGGGGAATACCGGAGCGGGTCGGGAGCCCGGCTCCAACTCGTCCACTTCCGGATTTCCCACAGACACGCTGACGTGCGCGCGCAGCCCCTGCATGTGGGACTCCCGCAGGCAATTATAGCCGGCGGGGTGCCACTTAAAGTATTTATTTAGGTATTTCAGGTCATTAACAGACCTGATTAAGGAGATATTTCAGGAGGGTTGGGATTTTACAAACAACTGGGACTGTTTCCTGTACTGGGGGAAACACTCCCAGTTCAAATGGACGTGTTGCAGCTGTCAGCCTGTGGCAGCTGCAAAGGTCCATTTGACAGGTGGGGGGGGGGGGTGGAGACCCTCACTCATTGCAGGAGGCCACTCTGTCACTTTGGACAAAGTTTGGCCTTCACCACCCTCCTCCTAACACTAAAATTCACCAACTTGCACACTTACCCCAGGGTCCAGAGACATGTACCTACCTTGCGGACCCCCTCAGGTGTACATCTTCCGGATGGGGGCCGCCGTAGCTGCAGTCATGACCTCCTCAGAGGGCGAACAGCGTCACCAGCCTCGCTGTCCACCTCTGACACGTGGAGCTCCACAACACAGTGCTGTGACACATCCACCTGTACAGCAGGAGGGAGGGCAACGTCGGAGAGAGATGCGTCGCAGGGGGCACTACCCTCGCCACAGGGTCTACAAGCCGAGGCTCAGCTTCGTGGACCTCTCTGAGCAGCAGTGCACACGGAGATGCATGAGAGGGTGAGTATGAGATAGAGCCATGAGATTGTATAAGGATTGGGTTGAGTGGTAGTGGCGGGATGAGTACTGGCGAGGTGAGTAAGTGCAGGTAAGATGAGGATGAGGTTTGAGTGGGTGTGAGGGGTGATGTGACAGAGTAGTGTTGGCAGTGCAGAAGGAGGTGTGGGGTGGGGGCGGTGATGTGGCAGATGGAATGTAGAAGAATGAGTAAGTGTACTCACTTTGGCTGACCTACTTAGGTCATTGCAGCGCCTCCTGCACTGTATGCAGGTGCGCGATATGTTGGTGGTGCAGGTGACCTCCTCTGCCACCTCGAGCCAGGCCTTCTTGGTGGCATAGGCAGGCCGCTTCCTCCCGCCCGCCGGGGGGATGATCTCTGTCCCCCCCCTCCTCCTCACCCCATCCAGTAAGAGCTGGAGCGAGGCATCATTAAACCTGGGAGCAGCCTTCCCCCTGGGCTGCTCCATGCTGTAATTTTTGCTATTTGTTGCAGCGTCATTCAGTGGAGGACTGCCCCTTTAAACAGAGTTCCTCCAGCTGACAGACCTTACTGCGCATGCGCAGTCCGCCCGCTGCGCAGCTCAGCAGTGGGGAACCCGGAAGACAGGGTAAGTGGGTCCAATCAGCCTGCAATCGCGCATGGGGCAGACTGATTTCACCGGGCGCGTTACCCACGCGCCCAATCGCCCCCCCGCCGCAAACCCGCCACCCTGGTAATGTCGGGCCCAAGGTCTCTGATAGGGTGGAGAGCAGGATTGATTAAATGACAAAGCGATGATGGTGCAAGGCAAGGAGGGTGGTAATGGGACAGGTTAAGAAACAAAAGATGGGTCCAGAGGAGCTGTAATTAGCAATATCAGAAACATTACCAGTACCTGCTGTCGGAAAAAATGGGAGCAGTGGTTATGATCCGAAGTTATTGAAATCAATGTTGAATCCAGAAGATTGTAAAGTGCCTAATCAAAAGATGAGGTGCCGTTCCTCGAGCTTCCGTTGAGCTTTCATTGGAAGCGAACACAGTATATTAAATTGAAAGAAGTACAAGTAAATCGCTGTTTCAACCTGGAAGGAGTGTTTGGGGCCCTGGACGGTGGGAAGGGAGCCGGTGAAGGGGCAGGTGTTGCGTCTCCTGCGCTCGCACGGGAAGGTGCAGTGGGGAGGACAGCAGGTGTTAGGAGTGATGAAAGAGTGGAGCAGGGTGTCGCGGAGGGAACGGTCTCTTCGAAATGGTGAAAGGGGAGGGGAGGGGAAGTGTTTGGTGGTGGGATCACGCTAGAGGTGGCGGAAATGGCGGAAGATGATACATTAAATATGATTCAACGTATCATCTCCGCCATTTCCACCACCATCCAGGGCCCCAAACACTCCTTCCAGGTGAAACTGCGATTTACTTGTACTTCTTTCAATTTAGTATTCTGCATTCGCTGCTCACAATGCGGTCTCCTCTACATTGGGGAAACCAAACACAGATTGGGTGATCACTTTGCTGAACATCTCCGCTCAGTCTGCAAGCGTGACCCTGACCTGCCGGTCGCTTGCCATTTTAATTCCCCGTCCCACTCCCAGTCTGACCTCTCTGTGCTCGGCCTCCTACACTGTTCCAGTGAAGCTCAACGGAAGCTCAAAGAACAGCACCTCAGTGTCTGAATCTACTTTTTGCTTGAAATCAGCCAGGGCAGTAAAATTCAACAACATTTATTTTTACCGTGACAGACTACAGGTTCAGCCACTATGTGTAATTAGATTTGCCAGTTCTCAACCAAACCACTAGATGGCATGAGTCATGAAAATCCTACTAGGCTATTGTCACCTCTTATTTCAATGTACATCAGGCCAGCAGGACCATGAGAACATAAATTTCAACTAGTGAAAAGTATATTAAGACAACCCATACAAAAAAAAATTCTTTACTCAATGACTACTGAGCAGTTGGAATATCCTGCAGATAAGGTAGTGGAGCCTAAGGTATTAGCAATGTTCAAAATGTGGTTGGATGCTAGGCTGGGCAAATTGTAATAGTAGATGGACAAGGTTTGATGGGTTGAATGACCTTTTCTCATCCTTGACTTTTTTCTATGTTCTGGAAAAGAAATTGTACACTTACACAGAGCTACAAGTTTGTGTTCATGGAACGGAGATGTGATTTTCTCCCAATTACCAGGTATCTTGCCTGGTTACTGTATTCTACAATCCATTCCAAGTCATGGTGAGTAAATACCTGAGGTTCATTCTTTGTGTCCCTTGAAGAATATGGAGATGAAATCTGAGTTTGGAGAGCCCAGTAATTAGATTAATTTGATACCACATCCTTTTCATAAACTGCAAAAAGGCCTCAACACCAATACACAGTAGTGCTCAAAAGCTAAGAATCCACCAACTCTACATTAAACGTTCATACATTTAAACACAAAACCTCAAGATAACTTTTGCTGACCATACCACATAGCACTGCCAATGGCGAGTGTCCTTGCAAGAGATGACAGAGCTCTACAACTTAAATATTGGGAAGGCCTAAGCCATTGTCTTCGGTCCCCGCCACAAACTCCATTCCCTTGCCACCGACTCCATCCCTCTCCCTGGCCACTGTCTGAGGCTGAACCAGACCCTTTGCAACCTTGGCGTCCTATTTGACTCTGAGATGAGCTTCCGACCACATATCCGCTCCATCACCAAGACCGCCTACTTCCACCTCCGTAACATTGCCCGTCTCCGCCCCTGCCTCAGCTCATCTGCAGCTGAAACCCTCATCCATGCCTTTGTTACCTCTAGACTTGACTATTCCAATGTTCTCCTGGTGGGCCTCCCATCTTCCACCCTCAATAAACTGGAGCTCATCCAAAACTCTGCTGCCCGTGTCCTAATTTGCACCAAGTCCCATTCACCCACCTGTGCTTGCTGACCTACATTGGTTCCCAGCCCGGGAACGCCTCGATTTTAAAATTCTCATTCTTATTTTCAAATCCCTCCATGGCCTCTCCCCTCCCTATCTCTGTAACCTCCTCCAGCCCTACAACCTTCCAATATCTCTGTGCTCCTCCAATTCTTGCCTCTTGCACATCCCCGATTTTAATCGCTCCACCATTGGCGGCTGTGCCTTCAGCTGCCTAGGCCCTAAGCTCTAGAATTCCCTCCCTAAGCCTCTCCACCTTGCTACCTCTCTCCCCTCCTTTAAGACGCTCCTTAAAACCTACCTCTTTGACCAAGCTTTTGGTCACCTGTGCTAATATCTGCTTAGGTGTCTCGGTGTCAAATTTTGTTTGCAATTCACAACTGTGAAGCCCCTTGGGACGTTATACTACGTTAAAGGCGCTACATAAATGCAAGTTGTTGTTGTTGTCTCCCTGCTGGTTCGACAACCTATGGAGCCAGTTGCTGTGCTGGGCTGCTCTGTCAGATTCCAGTTAATGCCTCCATAGTGGGTTTCCTTTCACTTTGTTTTTGCCTGGTACTTCTTTCCCCTCTCCCCTTTCAGCCTTCCAAAGGCTGCCACCAGGCTGAGGTGCCCATTGAGCCTTTCCAAAAACTATTAGAATGCCCTCCCACCCCCCCACTATGTAGCCACTTACCTTAAAGTGGCCACATCCCTTTAAATTTCATCTGAAGTCTAAATTTCTGGCCCCACTCTCATTCGGGTATTTCCCTGCACAAGACCAAAGCTGCATATGGAGCTATGAATGATTGAATGAATGAATAAATTAATGAATGAATGAGCTAATTGTAGAAAATTGCATGTAATCAGTTCACTGCACTACTAACTAGCTTTACATTAGTATCCAGCCATTCTGGACTGAACTCCACCAGGACCAGAAAATCGACCCACCATTTCAGAATTTATAAGATGTGACCCCAGAGAAAACAGATGGCTTCTGGAAAATGGCTACTTGTTCAACCTCAGCAGGTCTTAAGCCACCCGGCAGAAGATTCCCCACTGCTATCCTGAAAGAGAAACATCCACGAACTAAAATATCAGTTACTCAGGTGGTATAGTTTGCTAATGTACCAATGTGCCACAAAGTTGTAGGATGTGGGTTGCACCCATTATTCCACAGCAAAGGTCACCGGAGGAGGCAGAGAGTGAAGAGGAGGAATTTCCTGAGTGATGATGAAGGAAAATCCAAGGGTAAGTGAAACTGGGCTCACTCAACACTTAAACAAAAGCAAAATACTGCCGATGCTGGAAATCTGAAATAAAAACAGAAAATGCTGGAAATATTCAGCAAGTCAAGCAGCATCTGTGGAATGAGGAACAGAGTTAACGTTACAAGTCGATGACCTTTCCTGAGTTCTGCTGAAAGGTCATCAACCTGAAACATTAACTCTGTTTCTCCACAGATGCTGCCTGACCTGCTGGGTGTTTCCAGCATTTTCTGTTTTTATTTCTCTCAAGACTTCTCAGGCATTGATCTGAGATCATGTAATGCAGTTAGATTGCACACATCATCCACTGACTCCAACACAGTATGTTTTATGCCATGATGCATTCTGCACCCTTAATTTGATGTAGCCTGTTTCTGACTTTGGATGTGCCATCGTGACCAGATGTTGAGCGCAAGCTAGGCATTTTTGAAGAGAGGAAAACAAAGCAGAGAACAAGTTAGCCAGGGTTGTTGTCACTCACTGTTCAATTGCCCGCTATAGAATGAGAGTAGTAGAGACCTAGGAGCAGATCATTTGCCACTGCTCAGCTAAGGAACACTGTAGTGCATGAATGAGCAAAGGGAACAGAAAAGTGGAAAAGATCCTGAGGCAAGAGAAGAATCACACACAATGAATATAATGGGCTCGATATTGCCAGGGCTGCGGGTTCGCGGCGGGGGGGCTATTGGGCGCATGGGTAACACGCCCGGTGAAATCAGTCTGCCCCGCGCGCGATCGTAGCCTAATTGGATCCACTTACCTAGTCTTCCGGGTTCCCCACTGCGCATGTGCAGAAAGGTCTGTCAGCTGGAGGAGCTCTATTTAAAGGGCAGTCCTCCACTGACTGATGCTGCAACAAATAGGAAAAAATACAGCCTGGAGCAGCCCAGGGGGAAGGCTGCTCCCAGTTTAATGATGCATCACTCCAGGTATCATTAGATGGGGTGAGGAGGAGGGGGGAGGAAAGAGATCTTCCCCCCGGCGGGCGGGAGGAAGCGGCCTACCTCTGCCACCAAGAAGGCCTGGCTCGAGGTGGCAGAGGAGGTCACCTGCACCACCAACATATCGCCCACCTGCATACAGTGCAGGAGGCACTGCAATGACCTAAGTAGGTCAGCCAAAGTGAGTACACTTACTCATTCCCCTACACTCCATCTGCCACATCACCGCCCCCACCCCACATCTCCTTCTGCACTGCCAACACTACTCTGTCACATCACCCCTCACACCCACTCAAACCTCATCCTCATCTTACCTGCACTTACTCACCTCGCCAGTACTCATCCCGCCACTACCACTCAACCCAATCCTCATACAATCTCATGGCTCTATCTCATACTCACCCTCTCATGCATCTCTTTCACGGTCAGCCGCACTCAACCTGCCACTACCTGTGCTGCAGCCACAGGGCATGCATCACATATGTCAGTAGGAAGCGTAAGGCAAACATGTCGTGAGCATGAAGGGGATGCACAAGGATGTTTGAGGGTTTGTCATGGTTTTTACTTTTATTGATTTCTGACCAACTCACATCACATATCATATTGGCACCACTACTGCCACATCTTTGCGAATCTTGTCTGGTTTGTGCAATAATGCCCTTTCCTGAGGATCACAATGAAGACCCACACCTGATGCCACCCATTGTGTCACTGCAAAGTGGGTGTAGGTGTATTTGCATTTGCAGGGCTCTTTTGTGCAGACGACTGAGAGACGTCGGCGATGTCCCCGGTGGCACCCTGGAAGGATGCGGAGGAGAAGTTGTTGAGGGCAGTGGTGACTTTGACAGCGACAGGTAAGAAGATGGTGCTCGGGCCAGCCAGGAGCAGCTCGGCATGAAGGAGGCTGCAGATGTCCACGACTACATGTCGAGTGACTCTGAGCCTCCGTGTGCACTGCTGCTTGGAGAGGTCCAGGAAGCTGAGCCTCGGTCTGTGGACCCTGTGGTGAGGGTAGTGGCCCCTGCGACGCATCTCCCTCTGCGGTAGCCCTCCCTCCTGCTGTGCAGGTGGATGTGTCACAGCACTGTTTTTTGGAACTCCACGTGTCAGAGGTGGACGGCGTGTCCGGCGAGGCTGGTGATGCTGTTCGCCCTCCGAGGAGGTCATGACTGCAGCCATGGTGGCCCCCATCCGGAAGATGTACATCTGAGGGGGTCCGCAAGGTAGGTACATGTCCCTGGACCCCAGGGTAAGTGTGCAAGTTGGTGAATTTGATTGTCAGGAGGAGGGTGGTGGAGGCCAAACTTTGTCCCAAGTGACAGAGTGGCCTCCTGCAATGAGTGAGGGTCTCCCCCCCACATGTCAAATGGACCTTTGCAGCTGCCACAGGCTGATAGCTGCAACACGTCCATTTCAACTGGGAGTGTTTCCCCCAGTATGGGAAACAGTCCCAGTTATTTCTAAAATCCCACCCCTCCTGAAATATTCCCTTAATCAGGTCTGTTAATGACCTGAAATAGCTAGATAAATATTGTTAAGTGGCACCCCGCCGGCTTTAATTGCCTGCGGGAGTCCCACATGCGGGGGCTGCGCGCGCACGTCGGTGCGTCTGTGGGGAATCCGGAAGTGGGCGGGTTGGAGCCGAGCTCCCGACCCGCTCCAGGATTCTCCGATTTTCGGAGCCCCCCTGCGAGGAACGCACCCGATAGCGGGTACTAAAATGGAGCCCAATATTTTTGCAATGAACTGATGCGTTTCATCACAGATTATATAATTACTTCACGTGTTTGTAAAACCAAATTAAAAACATTGCAAAAGACTTTTGTGATAGTGCCCCTTTAAAAAAGTTTCTTTAAAAAAAAAACCCTCCATAAAAATTTAGTAGGTTAGAAAAGTTAAGCGATTTTTTTTAAAGCTGTGATCGTTAACAAAGTTGAGAAAGCATAATGAAGTTGACCACCTGATCGATGCCAAGTGAAAGGACTCCATTTTGTAAATGTTATGGCTTTTATGTAAAAAGTTGTTGTGACTGAAATATAATTCATGATCTTACATTTAAAAAATTGTGAAATACTGCATTTTTTTTTTTAGGGAATGCAATTCAAGTATTTGTACAAAATAAAATTTGATGCTGTAATTCTGGAAACTTTAAGATCTCTGTGAAATTAGTCAGGATCAGTTTCATTAATCAGAATCAGTTTAAGGTTTCCCCTTATTGCAGTGTTACAAAGTCCAGAACTGAAAACAGTCATGGAATCAATGAGTTTAAGAATCTGATTGACCCTAGATTGTAAATAATTTAATGTTGAAAATTACAATACTCAACAGTGATAGGAGTCCTTGGCAGTACTTAGTATAATACTAATCCAATCTTTCCTCCAATCATACAGTAAATGTTGACTCATTTCCCTGCTGTTCCCAGCCCACGCTGAAAGCTTTTTCTCATTCTCAACACATGACTCAAGTCAAGTGATCCAGATTGCATGTTCTGAATGATTACTTCCTCCAAGAATTCACAAGGAAAACTCGAGCAGAGATAACCTAAGTAGAATTAAAGACTGATATAAATGAGATGGAAGTCTTAAACGGACTATGAGAACTCAAAGCAAATAAATCCCCAGGGATGAATGGTACTGAGAGAGACTGGTCCTCTGGTCAAACCACACCTTGAAATCCGTGCCCACTTCTGGTCAATGAGGCACAAGGGAGACGTTCAAGCTATGGAGACAGTAGAGCCATGAGCCTTGATCCCTAGTCTTAGAGGTATGAATTATGAGGAAAGTTAGGCTTGTCAGCCTTGATGACAGAGTAGCGATGAGATGGAACTTACTCCTGCCGCTCCAACTTTGCCCCAACCCAACCTATTCTCTGGTTCTGTGTTCATTGATGATATATGGTGAGCTCCCGATGGGATTTCTGCCATCAAGACGGAGCCACCCAGTGCCCAGCCGCAAAATCCCCACAGTGCTGCAGCGGGACTGCAGCTGCAGCGCCAGAAAAGACAGCCAGGCATTTCAAGAGGCGGAAGAGGCCTGAAGATCAAAGAAGCCTCAGCCTTGTGGGCCTCAGCAGAGAATGAGACCAACAAAGGTAAGTGAATGAGGGGGCCTATTAGGAGGGAGAGGAGGCTGCTACTCGGGCCTCTCACTCACTTTTTCTCATTTCATTGCTGCTATCACAGGCCCACTGTCCATTTGGCAGTCCTGGGAAGTGGTGGTAATTGGGGTGGATGGGCAGGGAATAGACTGGCATCCAAGCCCTGCTACCACTGCCAGGCAGGAAAGGGGCAGCCAGTGATAGTCTCAGTGAGGGCAGGGGGAGTGAAATCCAGGCTGTGGCAATGAGGTGGTAGTAGGCGTCTGCCAAATTTTGCCTCATTCTCTGCCACTATCCCACCGCATTTCAAGCGGGATCACGGAGGAAAATGCAGCCCGTAATCTAATAGAGATATAAAATATTATAAACAGAGCAATCGATACATGGAATGCATTCTTGAATAGAGTAATGGCGGATAAAACCCGGCAATTGTTTAAGAAACAATTGCATGCCACTATGAGTGTTTTTTTGGCTAAAACTAAGATGGGCCAATTAGCTTTCCTCATTCGTAAATATCTTATGACCTTGTGACAAATTATTCATCTCAAAATTAAACGTAGTGTCCACATGCAAAGTAAAAAATATAGGTTCTTAAGTCTGTAGTTTCATTATTATATTCAGCAGTGAGGTACTGGGAAGGGCCTGAGATTGTTGATACCAGATAAGAACATAAGAACATAAGAAATAGGAGCAGGAGTAGGCCATATGGCCCCTCGAGCCTGTTCCGCCATTCAATAGGAACATGGCTGATCTTCGACCTCAATTCCACTTTCCCACCCGATCCCCATATTCCTTGATTCCCCTAGAGTTCAAAAATCTATCTATCTCAGCCTTGAACATACTCAATGACTCAGCATCCACAGCCCACTGGGGTAGAGAATTCCAAAGATTCACAACCCTCTGAGTGAAGAAATTCCTCCTCATCTCAGTCCTAAATGTCTGAGCCCTTATCCTGAGACTATGCCCCCTAGGTCTAGACGCTCCAGCCAGGGGAAACAACCTCTCAGCATCTACCCTGTCAAGCCTCCTCAGCATCTTATATGTTTCAATGAGATCACCTCTAATTCTTCTAAACTCCAGAGAGTATAGGCCCATTCTACTCAATCTCTCCCCATAGGACAACCCTCTCATCCCAGGAATCAATCTAGTGAACCTTTGTTGCAAGTTTATCCTTCCTTAGAAAAGACGACCAAAACTGTGTGCAGTGCTCCAGGTGAGGACTCACCAAAGCCCTATACAATTGTAGTAAGTCTTCCTTACTCTTGTACTCCAACTCCCTTACAATAAAGGCCAACATGCCATATGCCATCCTAATTGCTTGCTGTACCTGCATGCTAACTTCTTGTGTTTCTTGTATGAGGTCACTCAAATCTCTCTGAACACCAACATTTATTTGTTTTTCACCATTTGAAAAATATTCTGTTTTTCTATTCTTCTTACCAAAGTGAATAACCTCATATTTCCCCACATTATACTCTATCTGCCACCTTCTTGCCCACTCACTTAACCTGTCTATATCCCTTTGCAGATTCTTTGTATCCTCCTCACACCTTATTTTCCCACCTAGCTTTATATCATCAGCAAACTTGAATACATTACTCTTGGTCCCTTCATTTAAGTCACTAATATAGATTGTAAATAGCTGAGGCCCAAGCACCGAACCTTGCGGCACCCCATTAGTTACAGTCTGCCATCTTGAGAATGGCCCGTTTATCCCTACTCTCTCTTTTCTGTCCTTTAACCAATCCTTTATCCATGATAATATATTACCCCCAACCCCATGAGACCTTACCTTGTGTAACAACCTTTTATGTGGCACCTTATCAAATGCCTTTTAAAAATCCAAATATAATACATCCACTGGTTCCCCTTTATCTACCCTGCTAGTTACTTCCTCAAAAAACTCTAATAAATTTGTCAAACACGATTTCCCTTTCATAAAACCATGTTGACTCTGCCTAATCATATCATGGTTTTCTAAGTGCCCTGTTATCACTGCCTTAATAACGGATTCCAGTATTTTCCCAATGACTGATGTCAGGCTAACTGGCCTGTAGTTCCCTATTATCTCTCTCCCTCCTTTCTTGAATAGCGGGGTTACATTTGCTACCTTCCAATTCGCTGGGACCGTTTTAGAATCTAGGGAATTTTGGAAGATTTTAACCAATGCATCCACTATCTCTGCAGCCACCTCGTTTAGAACCCTATGATGTAGACCATCAGGTCCAGGGGATTTCTTGGCTTTTAGTCCCATTAGTTTCTCCAGTACTTTTTCCTCTACTGATATTAATTACTTTAAGTTCCTCACTCTCATTAGCCCCTTGGTTCCCCACTATTTCCGGTATGCTTTTTGTGTCTTCTACTGTGAAGACAGATACAAAATATTTGCTTAACATCTCTGCCAATTCCTTATTCCCCATTATAGTTTCTCCTGTCTCAGCCTCTAAGGGACCAACGTTCACTTTTGCAATTCTCCTCCTTTTTACATACTTATATAAGCTCTCTTGTTTTATATTTCTTGCTAGTTTACTTTCATATTCTATTTTCTCTCTTTTTACCAATTTTTTGTTCATCCTTGTTGTTTTCTAAAACTCTCCCAAACATCCGGCTTACTACTCTTCTTTGTAACATTCTAGCCCTCTTCTTTTAATCTAATACTATCCTTAACTTCTTTAGTTAGCCACGGCTGGATCACTTTTCCCATGGAATTTTTATTTCTCAATGGGATGTATATTCATTGAGAATATTGAAATATTTCTTTAAATGTTTGCCATTGATTATCTACCATCATACCTTTTAATCTTATTTCCCAATCTGCCTTAGCCAACTCGCCACTCATCCCTATGTAATTGGCTTTATTTAAGTTTAAGACCCAAGTTTTGGACTGTAAGTACGTCACCCTCAAACTCAATGTGAAATTCTATCATATTATGATCACTCTTCCCCAGAGGATCCTTTACTGTGGGATTGCTAATTAACCCTGTCTCATTACATAATACAAGATCTAAAATAGCCTGTTCCCTGGTTGGTTCCATGATGTATTGTTCTAGGAAACTGTCTCGAATGCATTCCATGAACTCGTCCTCCATATTGCCTTTGCCAATTTGATTAGTCCAGTCTATATGAAGATTAAAGTCCCCACTATTATTGCATTACCGTTGTTACAAGCTCCTATATTTCTTGATTAATACTCTGTCCAACGGATGGCTACTGTTAGGGAGCCTATGAACTACTCCCACCAGAGTTTTCTGCCCCTTGTTATTTCTTATTTCTACCCATACTGATTCTACTTCCTGATCCCCTGAGCCAAGGTCCTTTCTCACCACTGTCCTTGTGTCATTCTTTATTAGCAGACCTACTCCTCACCCCCCCTCCTTTTCCATTCTGCCTGTCATTTCAAAACATCAGGTACCCTGGAATATTTAGTTCCCAACCTTGGTCACCTTGCAACCATGGGCTCGAATTTAGCAGGCCTGCGGGTTCCCAGCGGGTGGTCCTCCGGGAGCGTCGAAAACGCGAACGGCGAAATTAGTGGGTTGCCCACGCGATCGTAGCAGGCAATCCACTAATAGGATCCAATTACCTGCTCCTCCGGGGTCCACGGCGCTGGCCTGCGCGTCGGGCGGGCTGCGCATGCGCAGTACGATCTGTCAGCTGGAGGCTCTCTGGTTAAAGGGGCAGTCCTCCACTGACAGATGCTGCAACCAATGGGACAAATTGCAGCATGGAGCAGCCCAGGGGGAAGGCTGCTCCCAGTTTATGATGCCTCACCCCAGGTATCATCAGATGGGGTGAGGAGGAGGGGGAGGACACAGATCTTCCCCCCGGCGGGCGGGAGGAAGCGGCCTGCCTCTGCCACCAAGAAGGCCTGGCTCGAGGTGGCAGAGGGGGTCACCTGCGCCACCAACATATCGCCCATCTGCATACAGTGCAGGAGGCGCTGCAATGACCGCAGTAGGTCAGCCACAGTGAGAACACGAAGTCTTTCCCCTACACTCCGTCTGCCACAACACTGCCCCCACCCCAAATCTCCTTCGGCACCGCCAACACTATTCTGTCACATCACCCTTAATGCCCACTCACACCCCATCCTCATCTTACCTCCACCTACTCACCTCGCCAGTACTCATCCTGCCACTAACACGCGACCCAATCCTCATACAATCTCATGGCTCCATCCCATACTCACCCTCTCGTGCATCTCCCTCACGGCCAGCCTCACTCAACCTGCCACCACCTGTGCTGCAGCCACAGGGCATGCATCACATATGTGCAGTAGGCAGGGTAAGGCAAACGTCTCGTCAGCATGAAGTGGGTGCACAAGGGTGTCTGAGGGTTTGTCATGGGTGTTACCCATATTGAATTTCAGAGCCACAAACAGCACACATTATATTGACACCACCACTGCCATGTCTCCGCGAATCCTGTCCATTGTGTCCAATAATGCCTGCTCTTGGGTATCACTATGAGGACCCACCACTGATGCCACCCATCGTGTTACTGCAGAGTAGGTGCAGGTGTATTTGCAGGGCTCGTCCGCGCAGACAACTGAGAGACATCGGCGGTGTTGCCGGCTGCACCCTGGAAGGATGCGGAGGAGAAGGTGTGGAGGGCAGTGGTGACTTTGCCAGCGACAGGTAAGCAGTTGGTGCTGGGGCCAGCCAGGAGCAGCTCGGCATGAAAGAGGCTGCAGATCTCCACGACTACATGTCGAGCGAATCTGCGCCTCCCTGTGCACTGCTGCTCGGAGAGGTCCGGGGAGCTGCGCCTCGGTCTGTGGACCCTGTGGCGAGGGTAGTGCCCTCTGCGACGCGTCTCTCTCTGCGGTAGCCCTCCCTCCTGCTGTGCAGGTGGGCGTGCAACCACACCGTGTTGGGGGGATCCACGTCTCTGCGGCGGACGGCGTGGACTGCGAGGCTGCTGGTGGTGGTCATGCTCTTCGTCCTCCGAGGGTGTCCACACACCACCCAACTGGCAGGTGTTGGTCTGAGGGGTTGTGCAGGGTAGGTGTGTGGGTCCTCGGACTGGGGCTGCGGTTTCGTGTCGGTCTGTCCTCTGGCTTGGCCGGGGGGTGGTGGGGGGCAGGGGTTGCCCTATGTGACGCGGTGGCCTCCTGCTTGGGTGAGGGCGCTCCCCCGTGGAGCGCACCTTGGCACCTGCCACAGGCTGCTGGCTGCAACACGCCTGGTTTGAAGGGTCCTGTTTCCCCCAGTGTGGGAAACTGACTGCTTTGAACGTAAAATCCCACACTTCCTCTTTTGACAGCTGCTTCAGCTCATTAACTGACCACAACGAGCAAGTTAAGTGCTCTCAAGTGGAACCCCGCTGGCTTTAATTGCCTGCGGGATTCCCACCAGCGGGGCTTGCGCGCGCAGCCCCGCACGTCAGCGCGGTACCCGGAAGTGGCCGGGATTTCGTCCGAATCCGGTCACGTGATCGGAAATCGGGATTTTCGGGGCCCCCCCGCTGGAAACCCGCAGGTAACCCGACCCTAAAATCGAGCCCCATGTCTCTGTAATGGCTATTACATAGGAGGAAAAAGCACAGCACAGATAAGCTTGGAACACTGTAAACAGGACAAGAGCTGACTGATTAGCTCTGTTTCAGTGGTACTAACACTAAACAGCAGTATTCTGATGTTACAGTAGAAACCATTCTTCTCTCTAATGAGAATCAGAAAGTTTTAGTGTCCCTGAGCCATTGGCATTATTCAATGACCATGTGCTGTCTACCACTTTACAACCTCTCAGTGTGGAAATGGATCTGTTTCTGTTTCCTTTCTGAGATGAACCACTACCATTAACACACAAGGAACACAAGAACTATCAATTATGCACATTGCTTTGGCAAATGCACTTGTGAAAATCCAAGTGGATGAGGGAGGGGGAATAGCACAGCCTGAAAAGGTTCTTCACATTTCATGGAGTGCTCAGGATTGATTGATGAATACTGATATGAAATTAATCAATGTCCTGAAACTGACGTAATATTAATCAGTGGTGACCACATTGCTTGCATTCATTTTTGGTGGTGGGTTGAAGACAAGCTATATTAGAAAAAAAACCTTTTCCTTCATTAAAGATGTGCTTGTGTTTCCTATTTATGTTGGTGTTTTTTTGTGTTTTTCTTTCTAGGTGACAGCTTGTGTTTATTTTCACTTGCTTTGGTGAGTTTCTTCCATTTAAAGGTCTGCTTCCTTTTTTTCCCCCAGCAGTATCCAAATTTTTTTGTCTTTGTGGGCCACTTGGGTGCAGGTCACAGAGCCGTGCAGGCCATGTATAAAGGCAGACATTTTTGTATGCTTGTTTTAGGGATGTCAGCGATACTGGCAAAACTGCATTTATTGCCCATCTCTAGATGTCCTGAAAGGTGCTGGTGGGTCTTCTCTTTGAACTGCTGCAGTCCTTGTGGTGATGGTGATCCCTTATCTGTAAGTATCTTGTGATCTGATTCCTAGTACTGCAATAGCAGAAAGTAGGCCCAATCCCTTTAAATTAAATGTATGGGGGATTGGTTAATACAATTGGTTAATGGTTTTAGGACTTGGGTTTGAATCCAAATGCCTGATATGTTGAAAGCCTCCTCTGGCTGTTGGCAGTGACGATCAGATGGAAAATGAGCTTGAGTAGTCTCAATCCAGTTTGCAATGGGAACTATATTGTGAAACTCACCTAGAGAGGCCACAGGATGGGAAAATAGTCACAGGTACCGCTTGTAGTGCTGTTGTGAGGTTGGGACTCAGGCATATGTTGGGGAGAGGAGAGGGCGCTTTACTCTGCATCTAACCACACGGTTACCTGAATGAGGAGTGCTTGAAACTGATACCATGGGGTAGATTTTCATATTTACCAGCTGGGCCCTAACATCAGCTGGGCAGAGTGCCAGGCCGGAAGGATTGCATGCCCGTTACAGAACCCGCCTGATTTTCCTTCCGTTAACTTAATTGGGAAGGAAGCCAGGTGGTTCTGTTTCGATTTTGAGATCAACCCCCAGCAGATGTTCTTCTTTGCACTTGGACCAGGTGATGCTTAATGCTCAGATGGTAAAGATGAACATTTACTGGTGTTCCCTAACCTTCCTGGTCACAAAAATTCACACAGTCCTAAAATTATGAGGAAAATACTTCAAAACAGTGCTCCATGGAGGTGTACCTGTCCGACTGAGTCTGCAGTTGAATGGTGTCTACCTCATCCAGCAACCCATTGTTCAGTAAAGTGAAAGTATCCTTTTGTAGCTTAATGATGATTAAGTTGTTTTTATTCGTTCATGGGATGTGGGCGTTGCTGACAAGGCCAGCATTTATTGCCCATCCCTAATTGCCCTTGAGAAGGTGGTAGTGAGCCGCTTTCTTGAACCGCTGCAGTCCGTGTGGTGAAGGTTAGGAAGGGAGTTCCAGGGTTTTGACCCAGCGACGATGAAGGAACGGCGATATATTTTCAAATCAGGATGGTGTGTGACTTGGAGGGGAACGTGCAGCGCGAGTTGCTGCAGTGCATCCTGTGGATGGTACAGACTGCAGCCACAGTGCGACGGTGGTGAAGGGAGTAAATGTTTAGGGTGGTGGATGGGGTGCCAATCAAGCGGGCTGCTTTGTCCTGGATGGTGTCGAGCTTCTTGAGTGTTGTTGGAGCTGCACTCATCCAGGCAAGTGGAGAGTATTCCATCACACTCCTGACTTGTGCCTTGTAGATGGTGGAAAGGCTTTGGGGAGTCAGGAGGTGAGTCACTCATTGTAGAATACCCAGCCTCTGACCTGCTCTTGTAGCCACAGTATTTATGTGGCTGGTCCAGTTAAGTTTCTAGTCAATGGTGACCCCCAGGCTGTTACTGGTGGGGGATTCGACAATGGTAATGCCATTGAATGTCAAGGGGAGGTGGTTAGACTCTCTCTTGTGGAGATGGTCATTGCCTGGCACTTGTCTGGCGCAAACGTTACTTGCCAGTTATCAGGCCAAGCCTGGACTGCTTCATTATCCAAGGGGTTGCGAATGCAACTGAACACTGTGCAATCATCAGCAAACATCCCCATTTCTGACCTTATGAAGGAGGGAAGGTCATTGATGAAGCAGCTGAAGATGGTGGGACCTAAGACACTGCCCTGAGGAACTCCTGCAGCAATGTCCTGCGGCTGAGATGATTGGCCTCCAACAACCACTACCATCTTCCTTTGTGCTAGGTATGACTCCAGCCACTGGAGAGTTTTCCCCCTGATTCCCATTGACTTCAATTTTACTAGGGCTCCTTGGTGCCACACTCGGTCAAATGCTGCCTTGATGTCACCTCACCTCTGGAATTCAGCTCTTCTGTCCATGTTTGGACCAAGGCTATAATGAGGTCTGGAGCCGAGTGGTCCTGGCGGAACCCAAACTGAGTATCGGTGAGCAGGTTATTGGTGAGTAGTGCCGCTTAATAGCACTGTCGACGACACCTTCCATCACTTTGCTGATGATTGAGAATAGATTGATGGGGCGGTAATTGGCTGGATTGGATTTGTCCTGCTTTTTGTGGACAGGACATACCTGGGCAATTTTCCACATTGTCGGGTAGATGCCAGTGTTGTAGCTGTACTGGAACAGTTTGGCTGGAGGCGCGGCTAGTTCTGGAGCGCAAGTCTTCAGCACTACAGCCAGGATGCTGTCGGGTCCCATGGCCTTTGCTGTATAGAGTGCACTCAGCCGTTTCTTGATATCACGTGGAGTGAATCGAATTGGCTGAAGACTGCCAATATGATATTTATGCTATGTCAGAAAAAAAGCATTGTTTTCTAGGGAAGTGAGATTCTGCCAGTAAGCGATTTAAAAAGAAAGCAATTTACATGTGCGTTGACTACCCTGTTCCTGTTTTCATGTTGAGGAATTGTGTCATGTGCAATATTTTCATCATAAGTAATCCATTGTGGCCAGGGCATGAATACTTTAATGGCTTGTTTCTTGGGCTGAGTTTAATGACACTTTCAAAGATACAACCCAAATCATGGCCACGTTTGAGTCTGCTCTCCATCATCAGCAAAGTGATGGAAGGTGTTGTCCACAGTGCACTTACTCATCATAACCTGCTCACCAATGCTCAGTTTGGGTTCCTCCAGGACCACTCGGCTCCAAACCTCATTACAGCCTTGGTCCAAACATGGACAAAAGAGCTGAATTCCAGAGGTGAGGTGAGAGTGACTGCCCTTGACATCAAGGCAACATTTGACCGAGTGTGGCACCAAGGAGCCCGAGTAAAGTTGAAGTCAATAGGAATCAGAGGGAAAACTCTCCAGTGGCCGGAGTCATACCTAGCACAAAGGAAGATGGTAGTGGTTGTTGGAGGCCAATCATCTCAGCCCCAGGACATTGCTGCAGGAGTTCCTCAGGGCAGTGTCCTAGGCCCAACCATCTTCAGCTGCTTCATCAATGACCTTCCCTCCATCATAAGGTCAGAAATGGGGATGTTCGTTGATGATTGCACAGTGTTCAGTTGCATTCACAAGCCCTCAAATAATGAAGCAGTCCGAGCCCGCATGCAGCAAGACCTGGACAACATTCAGGCTTAGGCTCATAAGTGGCAAGTAACATTCGCGACAGACCAGTGCCAGGCAATGACCATCTCCACAAGAGAGTCTAACCACCTCCCCTTGACATTCAACGGCATTACCATCGCCGAATCCCCCACCATCAACATCCTGGAGGTCACCATTGACCAGAAACTTAATTGGACTAGCCACATAAATACTGTGGCTCCAAGAGCAGGTCAGAGGCTGGGTATTCTGCGGTGAGTGACTCACCTCCTGACTCACCTCCTGACTCCCAAAGCCTTTCCATCATCTACAAGGCACAAGTTAGCAGTGTGATGAAATACTCTCCACTTGCCTAGATGAGTGCAGCTCCAACAACATTCAAGAAGCTCGACACCATGCAGGACAAAGCAGCCCCTTTGATTGGCACCCCATCCACCACCCTAAACATTCACTCCCTTCACCACCAGTGCACTGTGGCTGCAGTGTGTACCATCCACAGGATGCACTGCAGCAACTTGCCAAGGCTTCTTCAACAACACCTCCCAAACCCGCAACCTCTACCACCTAGAAGGATAAAAGCAGCACGCACATGGGAACAACACCACCTGCACATTCCCCTCCAAGTAACACACCATCCCGACTTGGAAATATATCGCCATTCCTTCATCGTTGCTGGGTCAAAATCCTGGAACTCCCTTCCTAACAGCACTGTGGGAGAACCTTCACCACACGGACTGCAGCGGTTCACGAAGGTGGCTCACCATCACCTTCTCAAGGGCAATTAGGGATGGGCAATAAATGCTGGCCTCGCCAGCGACGCCCACATCCCATGAACGAATATAAAAAAAGAATTAATCTATATTGTTCCTTTTTTTTCAGGCAATACAATGAAGTAAGCAATTGCTTTAGGCTAATCTTTAATTGGAAAATTCGGAGCATTTTATTGAACCTGCATGGTACTCATCAACCTTTGCAGCTGCATGTTCAATTTTATCTGCAGCAGGACAGTACCTTATGCAGAGTAACAAACCCAGAGGCCAGGATGCGGTGGCACGGAGTGGAATCACACTTGTGCTCAATGCCGCAGATGGGGATACACACAGTGAAATAAAAATTTTAAAAGTTATGAATTCTGGAATTTTTTTTTATTCATTCATGGGATGTGGGCGTCGCTGGTGAGGCCGTCATTTATTGCCCATCCCTAATTGCCCTCGAGAAGGTGGTGGTGAGCTGCCTTCTTGAACCGCTGCAGTCCGTGTGGTGAAGGTTCTCCCACAGTGCTGTTAGGAAGAGAGTTCCAGGATTTTGACCCAGCGACAATGAAGGAACGGCGATATATTTCCAAGTCGGGATGGTGTGTGACTTGGAGGGGAACGTGCAGGTGGTGTTGTTCCCATGTGCCTGCTGCTCTTGTCCTTCTAGGTGGTAGAGGTCACGGGTTTTGGAGGTGCTGTCGAAGAAGCCTTGGCGAGTTGCTGCAGTGCATCCTGTGGATGATACACACTGCAGCCACTGTGCGCCGGTGGTGAAGGGAGTGAATGTTTAGGGTGGTGGATGGGGTGCCAGTCAAGCGGGCTGCATTGTCCTGGATGGTGTCGAGCTTCTTGAGTGTTGTTGGAGCTGCACTCATCCAAGCAAGTGGAGAGTATTCCATCACACTCCTGACTTGTGCCTTGAAATAAAACCCGGAAACACAGAGCAGGCCCAGTCAGCATCTTTATAAAGAGATAAGACAGGTAAGCTGTGAAGTTTTGGGTGTGTATCCTTCATCAAAACTGAGATAAACCAGCAAAAAGAGAGAGAAGGGGGAAGAGCGAGAGGGAGAAAATCAACAGATATGTGGATCACAAAGAAGGTAAATGATCTGCAATCTGCTTAATACATGACTGTTATATCATGCAAAAGACAATCAGTGAGGTGGTGAAGAGACATCTAAAGGACAAAAAATGTGCAAATGGTTAGGGGTGAAAAGACATCGGAAAGACCCGCCTAAACATGAGAAAATAAGGAATACGGAGAAAGAGAGAGAAATAAAAAACAAGGAATTGCAAATGCAACAGATCTGAAATGAAAACAGAAAATGCAGGCATAACGTAGTGGGGCCATCAATTCCAGGAGAAAAAAACAGAACATCTTAGAACCATAGAACCATAGAAAAGATACAGCACAGAAGGGGGCCATTCGGCCCATCATGTCCGCGCCGGCCTGAAGAACAACCCGGTGCCCATTCTAATCCTACCTTCCAGCACCCGCTCCGTAGCCCTGCAGCTTACAGCTCTTTAGGTGCAGGTCCAGGTACTTTTTAAAAAGAGTGGGCACAGATCATTGTGTTCTGACAAAGGGTCTCCATCTGAAAAGTCAGCCTGCTTTCCCTTTCCCCCCAGACGCTGACAGCCCCACCCCACATCACAAGCACCCACTGCTGTAAAGAAAACGAACGATACAGTTCAGGTCTAAAGTTACCAAAGTCAATGTTCAGAGTGGAGGGATGCAGAGTGTACATTGGAAAGATACAACATGTTTCTGAAGCCTGCAATGAGCTGCATCGGACCAGTGTTGAAGGCCAAAGATGGAGAGGTCACAGTGGGAACAGGAGGGAGAGTTAAAAGGGCCAGCTGGAAGAATGAACAAGGGAATCACGGAATGAATCATTCCTCCATAAAGCAGGGGGGAACATTTGCTTAGTGCTGGGTTTGTATTGTGATCGGTTGAAACCCCACGGGTGCACTGCCCACACTTTTCCAGTAGGCGCTGGCAGCAGACGAGGTTCCTCGGCAATGGCGCATACCTGAAAAAATGTGGGATTATAGCTTTAAATGTAAACTTGTAGAATTACCGTAGCTTGGATTTAACTTTAACAAGCTGAATGTAAAGTTAAAGTCGACTAATGTTTTAAATGGGGAAAAGGCATTTTGTCAGCAAGTAGCACATTGTTGGTGATCACTGGGCTGTGTCTCAGGAGTCTCTCTCTGCCACCAACCCCCCATGTACACAGTGCCATTCCAGAAAAATAACTTTGTGGTTGACTCTTTATGCATTTCACATAATAAAAATAGCAAAATAGTTCCCTTATAAAATCAACCTGCCTGCTATAATATTTTGTTATTTCTGCATTATTATAATGGAAGTGTAATTTTGGCAGTCAAGCACATACTTCAATAACACTAATTTAAAGTTTCTGTTAACCAAATGGTCACACCACTGAAACCTTCTTCTCTTTATTCCCCCTGAGTATGAGTTTGTAGCTCAGCTGCTGTCTTGTGGCTTGCTGACATCATAACAGTTAGTAATTTGCTGATGTTTCTGGAGGAAAACATCACACCAAACCACTTGTCTGACCGAGCATGACTTCCTTTAGCTCTTTTAGTGCGACTTTCCGAGGGGCTGTACGCCAGAAATGCACGTGGAAATTACACAAGATGTACAGCACAGAAACAAGCCATTCAGCCCAACTGGTCCATGCCAGTGTTTATGCTCCACACCTCCCACCACTCTTCATCTAACTCGATCAGCAAATAACTGGAGAAGCTGGAAATATAATAGTTCATGTTTCCCATTCCTTTAAAAAACGTGTCACCACTGCTGGGTTGTAACAGATTTGATTCCAGTTGCTCCCAGTGGGTAACTTAATCTCTTTCATTATTACTCAGTGAGTTTCGTCTCTCTGTCCAAATATCTTTGAATTTGTTTTTCCCTGTTTCCTTCTGACGTTGTTTGGCAGCTGCCTTCTTCCATCTGGTGTCACTTCATGTTCTTGGATGTAGCCTGAAAACATTGTATCTGTAAGAGGATCAGGGAATGGAGTGGGTGCTATCCCAAGGCTCAGCGAGCTTACCTATTAAGAGAGGTCAGCTCATAACCACAATTTTAAAACGATCCCATGAAAAAAAATGTAAAAAGTCCTGATCCCAGCAGAATGAATGAATTATCTTTCATTTAACCTGCAGTTTGATGATTCTGCTTTCTCTTTTGTGCATGTCATTCATAACAATTTATGAATGACATTAAATTAAAGGTTTTAAGGAGCCCTTAAAAGGAGGAGAGAGGGGCAGAGAGGTTTAGGGAGGGAATTCCAGAGCTCAGGGCCTAGGCAGCTGAAGGCACGGCCACCAATGGTGGAGCAATTAAAATCGGGGATGCGCAAGATGCCAGAATTGGAGGAGTGCAGAGATCTTGGAGGGTTGTAGGGCTGGAGGAGGTTTCAGAGATAGGGCGGGGCGAGGCCATGGAGGGATTTGAAAACAAGGATGAGTATTTAAAATCGAAGCGTTGCTGGACCGGAAGCCAATGTAGGTCAGTGAGCACAGGAGTGATGGGTGAACAGGACTTGGTGTGAGTTAGGATATGGGCAGCAGAGTTTTGGATGAGCTCAAGTTAATGGAGGGTGGAAGATGGAGACTGGCCAGGAGAGCATTGGAATAGTCAAGTCTAGAGGTAACAAAGGCATGGATGAGGGTTTCAGCAGCAGATGAGTTGAGGCAGGGACGGAGACAGGCGACGTTATGGAGGGGGAGATAGGCGGTCTTGGTGATGGAGCGGATATGTGGGCGGAAGCTCATCTCAGGCTCAAATAGGACGCCAAGGTTGTGAACAGTCTGGATCAGCCTCAGACAGTGGCCAGGGAGAGGGATGGAGTTGGTGGTTAGGGAACGGAGTTTGTGGCAGGGACCAAAGACAATGGCTTCGGTCTTTCAATATTTAGTTGGAGAAAATTTCTGCTCATCCAGTACTGGATACCGGACAAGCAATGTAACAAATCAGAGACAGTGAAGGTGTTGAGAGTGGTGGTGGTGAGGTAGAGCTGGGCGATGTAAGTGTACATGTGGAACCTGATGTGTTTTCAGATAATGTTGACGAGGGGCAGCTTGTAGATGAAAAACAGGAGGGGACCAAGGATAGATCCTTGGTGGGCTCCAGAGGTAACGGTGTGGGAGCGGGAAGAGAAGCCGTTGCAGATGATTCTCTGGCTATGACTGGATAGATAAGAATGGAACCGGGCGAGCACAGTCCCACCCGACTGGATGATGGAGGAGAGGCGTTGAAGGAGGATGGTGTGGTCAACCGTGTCAAAGGCTGCAGACAGGTCGGGAAGGATAGTTTACTACAGTCACAGTCACTTAGGATGTGATCTGTGACTTTGATAAGGGCCGTTTCAGCACTGTGGCAGGGGTGGAAACCTGATTGGACGGATTCAAACGTGGAGTTGCAGGAGAGCTGGGCACGGATTTGGGAGGCGACAAGACATTCAAGGAATTTGGAGATGAAAGAGAGGTTGGAGACAGGCCGTAGTTTGCAAGGACAGGGTGGTTTTTTTTTGAGGAGGGGAGTGATGATGGCAGGTTTGAAGGGGCAGATTCAGAACCATCCTAGCCTGAGCTTTAGGGAGGTCAGGTATAGTTTACTTCTACACATGCGGTGGTGTGCCAGAACTGAGCTACATTATATGATTTCCTACATTACAACAGTGACTACATTTCAAAAAGTACTTCATTGGACGTAAAGCGTTTTGGGATGTCCGGAGGTCGTGAAAGGCACTATATAAATGCAAGCCTGTCTTTCTTTATATAGACCAGGAAGGTCCCAGGTTTCATCTCCGGTTGAGTTAGCTAATCTCTGCTCAGATGGCAGTAGGTGTAACATTATATCAGTTTTGAGTATGAGGAAAGGCATTCCCATAACAGCAGTACGTGCTCTATCAATGCTGCACTTAAGCAACCAATTAGATTCAGACTGGAGAAGTCAGTCAATCTGCAAGGAATTTGTAAGGTGTGGTCGAGTTGTTGAAGTTGTTTTCAAGCAAAATAAATCTAGTTGTGATTCCTTTGTCTGTGCTTGATTATTAAGAATGCTAAAAACAAACAGCACAGCAGCAGGGATGGACAGTACAATTGGCCTTGGAGCCCTTCGGTTAGAGAGGAGAAAATTAGCTAGAGTCCTCCCTCCTGATTGCTATCTAGCAACCCATGTGGGAAGAGGGCATGTACGGACATGGGTGAGGTCAGTATCAGGCTCCACTGTTAGGACTCCTGCAGTTGAATAGTTTATTGCCACTCGCTGTCAAAGCTTGTGCATGAATAATGGTCACTTGGGTGAGTTACAAGAGGGAAGTTCCCTGCCCATGAAAACCATATGCCCAGGAAGAAGTCAATGCCTTCAGGAGGGGAGGCCATGGGAGAGGAAAAGTAAACTTTCAGACAAAC
This sequence comes from Heptranchias perlo, assembly GCF_035084215.1. Taxonomy (NCBI): domain Eukaryota; kingdom Metazoa; phylum Chordata; class Chondrichthyes; order Hexanchiformes; family Hexanchidae; genus Heptranchias; species Heptranchias perlo. The sequence goes on from NC_090334.1 coordinate 62,568,198, forward strand.
CAAGGGAGCACATGCTCAGGAGGTTGTAAAGGACAAATTTGGGACAGATGCCAGGAATTATTTCTTTACATGGAGGTTGATTAACAGCAGGAAAGGAGGTTGAGGCCACCACCCTGACTTCTAAGAAAGAGCCAACTGCTGTACTGGCTGGGGTCGGCAGTTTTAAAGGATGAGATCAAATGGCCCACAGGACTTCCTTCACCCAAATCTAATGTATGATTATCACATATACCACATGTTGAATAGATCCGTCAGTATGGCAGCTAGCAGTGTATCCATGAATGATAATGTTGTCAGATAGCACACTTCGAGAAGTATTGTTTTGCTCTAGCTAAACAGTTCTGCTGTCGAGCCATTAAACGTTATCCTGCAGTACAACTGCTGAGTCTCTTTTTCACCATTATTAATTAACTCAAGAGCTGAAAAGGCTGTGGAATCTTTTGCTGAATTAGTTCCCGACTAACCTCTTCTGTTATACGGCCAATATTTTACAAAGTAACATAATACTCCAAGATGAAGTTTTTAATGTGCTTTTATATTTGAAACAATGAAGTGATAAACAGCGTATTCTAATATGTAAACGCACTCAGGAGATTCAGATGAAGTCATAAAACATCTGGTGAAGCTCAACCAGTTGATCATTCGCCTGAAATATTGGGCCGGATCTTGCTGGGGCGGGGCATCTCACGACGTGCCCCGTTAGAATTTCTTTGCTGCCACCTTCGGTTCAAAAATTTTTTTGTGCTGTAACTTGCTGGAAGTGCGAGCTGATAAAGGTGCAGGGAGGGCAATGGGGCATCTGGGGCCTCAGTGAACAACAGGACCAACAGTGCATCTCCTTTATCAATGAAATTTAAGGATTGAGAAAGAAACAGAGGAACGACTGAGAAGGAAGGTGAATTAGAGTCAAATCAGGTACAGAAAGAGAAATAAAGAGAGGGAAAGAAAGATTGGATTAAGAGAGAGAGAGAGAGAGAGAACACAAGACAGATGTAAGAAAAAAATATATTTAAATTTGACATTTTTAAAATCTCTTCGAACAATTTACCACCTGAAGGAATGAGACTTCAGTTTAAATTGTTCAATTTCTGGGCCAGAGGTTGATTGGCATTACATTAACAATTATTACATCGTTTAAAAAGTATTTACACTGTTAAACATCAGACTTAACTTTCTGTGGCAAGTTTAATGGCCAATTAATGTGCAAATTCAGCAAGTTCTTAAAAATAACAGGGAGGCTAAGGGCAAAATGCTGTTTGTATGAAGCAAACGGTGGAGTGGCGTAAATCAACTAGCAAATTCTGGAGATTCGCAACTCATGGTATATCTCTTAATCCCCGAATTTGCTGGCCAATCTGCATATTAATAATGGTGTGCGTCTTTAACATGCCGTTATTTATCCAGCAAGATCCGGCCCATTAAAGGGAGTTTACAGCCTTAAAACGAGCATTCATGTGCCTCATAGCCCCTCAAAGGAAAGTTTTAGACTTACCAGAAGGAATGTCTTCTGTCTGTCGACCAGCTGCAGACCTGTTTCTGCCAAGCAGGAAAGCCACAGCAAATCCTTACTCTGATCCCAGTAGTGTAGTGGTTATGCTACTAGACTAGTAATTCCAAAGAGCATGAGTTCAAATCCCATCATTGCATTTTAAAAATCTGGAAATAAAAAGCTAATATCGGTAAAAGTGACTATGAAGCTGTCAGATTGTTATAAAAACCCAACTCGTTCACTAATGTCCTTTAGGAAAGGAAACCTGCCATTCTTACCCGGTCTGGCCTACACGTCACCTTCAGTCCCACACTAATGTGATTGACTCTGAAGTGGCCTCACAAGCCATCCAGTTGTATCAAACAGCTACAAAGAATAAATTTAGCAGTTTAAAAAGAAGGCCCACCACCTTATCAGGGCAACTAGAGATCAGCAATAAATGTCAGCGACGCCCACATCCTGAGAATGAATAAAAAAGACATTTTTAAAACTGCATCAGGGTCCTATTAAAATCATAGGACCACAATTTGCATAAATTTAGGCAGGCACCTCATCTGCCTGCAAAACCCTGCAGGTTCATGTTGGAATCTGAGTGCATAAGTAACCTGCTTGATTGTAACTGCCTACAACAACAACTTGCATTTATATAGCGCCTTTAACGTCGTTAAACATCCCAAGGCGCTTCACAGGAGGGTTATCAAACAAAATTTGACACCGAGCCACATAACAAGGTATTAGGACAGGTGACCGAAAGCTTGGTCAAAGAGGTAGGTTTTAAGGAGCGTCTTAAAGGAGGAGGAAGAGGTAGAGAGACAGAGAGGTTTAGGGAGGGTATTCCCGAGCTTAGGGCCCAGGCAGCTGAAGGCACGGCCGCCAATGGTGGAGCAATTAAAATCAGGGATGCGGAAAAGGCAAGAATTGGAGGAGTGCAGAGAACTCGGAGGGTTGTAGGGCTGGAGGAGGTTACAGAGATAGGGAGGGGCGAGGCCATGGAGGGATTTGAAAACGAGGATGAGAATTTTAAAATCGAGGCGTTTCCAGACCAGGAGCCAACGTAGGTTAGCGATCACAGGGATGATGGGAGAACGGGACCAGGTGCGAGTTAGGATACGGGCAGCAGAGTTTTGGATGAGCTCAAGTTTATGGAGGGTGGAAGATGGGATGCCAGCCAGAAGAGCATTGGAATAGTCCAGTCTAGAGATAATAAAGACATGGATGAGGGTTTCAGCAGCAGATGAGCTGAAGCAAGGGCTGAAACGGGCGATGTTACGGAGATGGAAGTAGGTGGTCCTGGTGATGGAGCGGATATGTTGTCGGAAGCTCATCTCACGGCAAAGTTGTGAACCATCTGGTTCAGCCTCAGACAGTGACCAGGGAGAGGGATGGAGTCGATAGCTAGGGAACAGAGTATGTGGAGGGTACCAAAGACACTGACTTCGGTCTTCCCAATATTAAGTTGGAGGAAATTTTCGCTCATCCAATCGGACAAGCAGTGTGGCAAATGAGAGCGAGTGGAGGGAGCGAGGGAGGTGGTTGTGAGATAGAGCTGGGTGCCGTCAGTGGACATGTGGAATGTGCCGTTGTGTTTTTGGATGATGTCGCCGAGGGGCAGCATGTAGATGAGAAATAGGAGGGGGCCAAGGATAGATCCTTGGAGGACTCCAGAGGTAACGCTGCAGGAGAGGGAAGATAAACCATTGCAGGTGATTCTCTGCCTATGACTGGATAAATAAGAATGGAATAAATGCAGTCCCACCCAGCTAGATGATGGAGGAGAGGCGTTGGAGGAGGATGGTGTGGTCAACCGTGTCAAAGGTTGCAGACAGGTCGAGAAGGCTGAGGAGGGATAGTTTACCATGGTCACAGTCACATAGGATGTCATTTGTGGCTTTGATAAGGGCCGTTTCTGTACTATGGTAGGAGCGGAAACCTGATTGGAGGGATTCAAACATGGAGTTGCGGGAAAGATGGGCACGAATTTGGGAGGCGACAACACGTTCAAGGACTTGAGAGGTGATGGGTTGGAATTTGAACCAGCTGAATTTTGCAGTCAAGCAACACAGCATGACAACCTAGTTTCAGTTGAGACAAAGTGATTAAGCATGTGGAGACGAGGTTAAAATTTGCAGAACAATCGGGTTACAAAGTAGCAACTGTCACGTGGGTGTATGCAGGGTATATTTGATTAACCTTTGAGTCATGTCCAATCACGAGTCACTGACTCAGATCGGCCAAAAGCCATGATATAGCAAAAATGGACCCTACTGTCCAGATAACTGGATAAAAGACAGAACTAAAAGAAGGGGTTTAGCTAACGATGTAAAGTTATAATTAGGTTGTTTTTGAATGTTGCCACGGAGCCGGATTGGCTAAGGAATAAGTAATGTAGTAAGTGCTATCGGTGTGCTCCAGTCTTGTACTGTACATAAGCTTGTGAATTTTGTTGATCAGGGAGAAGGTGCTCGCACAGACCACGGGGTCAGAGACCCTTCTCCCAGAGCTCTGTTTTAATAAACTGCACCTTTTACTTTACCACAGATTAGATGTGAATTTATTTTCACCCAACAGAGGAAAGGGAGGTTGGAGATGAGGTGGTAGTTTGCAAGGACAGAGGGGTCAAGGGTGGGTTTTTTGAGGAGAGGGGTGATGACGGCAGATTTGAAAGGGAGGGGGAATGTACCTGAGGAGGGGGAACCGTTGATAATATCAGCTAACATGGGGGCCAGGAAGGGAAGTTGGGTGGTCAGCAGTTTAGTGGGAATAGGGTTGAGAGAGCAAGAGGTGGGTCTCATGGTCAAGATGAGCCCTGAGTGGGCATGAGGGGAGATAGGAGAGAAACTAGAGAAAGTTGCAAGTTCAGGGCGAGGGCAAGGGGGGGATCCTCAGGGGGAAGTTTGGCTTGGTGGGCTATGGGAAGGGAGGGAAGCGGCAGAGGCAGCTGAATGGATTGTCTCAATCTTAGTGACAAAGAATTACATGAGCTCCTCATACTTTTTATCGGAGGTGAGGGTGGAGGGGGCAGGAGAGCAGGATTTAAGAAGACTGTAGTGAAGAGAAGCCATGGGTTATCTTTGCATTCCGGGATGATCCTGGAATACTGAGCAGTTTTGGCATAGGAGAGCAGGACCCGATAGTGCTTTAGTCCAGCCAGATCTGGCGATGAATGGCTAAACCAGTTGTCCGCCATAAATGTTCAAGTCTGCGTCCCTTGGACTTAAGGGAGCGGAGATGAGGGCAATACCAGGGGGAAAGACCCGGGTAAGAGAGAGTAATGGTTTTAACGGGAACAAGGGCATCAAAGGTGGAGGTGAGGGTGTGATTGAGCAGATTGGTAGCTGCAGAAATGTCGTGGTGAATGGAGGGCCAAAGGCTAGAGAGTTGGGAATTTGAAAGTGCCGCTATAAATGACTTGGGGGAAGAGTTTTTTTTCCAGGGATGACACAGAAGGAAGTGGGGTTAGAAGGTTGAAGGGGTATGTGGGTGGAAAGGGAGTCAAGGAAGTGATCAGAGATGGCCTTATCCATGATTGGCATGATAGGATTAGGGAGGCCACCTGAGATCACAAGGTCAAGTGGGTGGCCATGAATATGGGGAGTTTATATTGAGGGAGAGATTAAGGGAGGATGGGAAGGTAGTGAACTCAGAGGAGAGAGAGCATGATGAGTTGAGATGGAGTTTGAAATCACTCCGGGTGAGAAGTCGCTCGGTGCAGAGACTGAGGGAGGAAAGCAGTGAAGATATCTCGTTTAGAAACTTGGCGTGGTACTTGGGTGGGAGGTATAGAACGAGGATTTTAAAAGAGAGGCGAGAGGGGTGGAACAAGGTGAGATACTCAAAGGAAGAGAAGGGGCCAGAGGAGGAGGGGGATAGACCAAATTGTGATTTGGTGAGAAGGACCAAACCACCACCGCGGCAGTCTGGACAGGGCAAGTGGTGGAAGATATAGCCAGGCGGGGAGGCTTCAATAAGGGGGAAGGTATCATCACCTGTCAGCCAGGTTTCCACCAAGGCCATGATGTCAATGCAATCATCCACAATAAGCTCATGGATGGCAGGGACCTTGTTCACAAGTGAACAGTCATTCTGGAGAGAGATGTGGAGAGGGACGGTGATAGCTGATTCGCTGGCAGAGTCCAGAGGGTCAACGCTGGGAGCGGTGAGTGGGACGGGAAGGAGATGGTCAAGATTGGCCCCCAACAGGTGTGCTGGGCAGGAAACCCGCTATAGGGTTAAAATCTACCCCAGTGTAACACAACATAAGTTAGGCAACATACCTTACCTTCAGCTGAACCTTACCAATGAAGATTTTCACTTTAGCCTCATTTTAATGCCGTTCAAATGTACATGGGCAGATGTGGCAGGGTCACTCTGTTTATAGTGGTAAGCAGTGCTACTATATATTTCCATAATGTTTGTGGAGAAAAAAACTGTTAAACACACCTGCTTGCTGCAGATTTCTCCACTTTACAAGTCGGATGCACATACAGACAAATCTTTTTTAGTTTTCTATTTTTAGGTGTCCCACATGTACCAGAATTAATCCAACTTCCCATTTACCACTACGAATGAATTAACAGGGTAAAAGTTCAGTTTTGTTAGAACCCGAAGATTGCAAATACTCGGTATTATTTTAAAAGAAAACTTTAACATTGTTTCAAAACTGTAAATGTGTGTTTATGATTTTTCTAATACTATGAATAGATCAAATCTTCTCTCTGTGATTGGTAGGCACGTAGTAACTACTTTATAATTTACTATAATGGCCCACATGTGAAAAATCAAAATAATTAAAAACTATGTGTTCATACATATTTTTTGAGAGTAAGACTTCTACCTATCAATGTATTTTATGTTCTACCTCCCTCTTCTTGGTCTCCCTATGCCTAAGGTTGCCTCCAGGATTGCACCATGAAGACCAACCAAGTGTTCCTCTGAATCCCCTGGTCACACACCATGAAGACCAACCAAGTGTTCCTCTGAATCCCCTGGTCACACACCATGAAGACCAACTGTTGTCTTCCACTTTCAAATTCGCCATTGCTTTTGTTGTGAAATGCAAACAGCTGCCTGACCAGCACAGTCCACCCATTTGTACTTGAGTTTCACATTCAGGGTACTACAACCCAACACCTGTTTCAGGCAGGTGCACTGCTCAACTAAAAGTGTTTCGAGCCAATATAGCGTCTGGCACAGTTTGGGCGCGGCCGATCACGACGCAAAATTCGAAGGTCTAATACCAATTTTACGCAAGAAAAATAGGCAACCATGAGTTGAATTACTCCCCCACCATCTCTTACTCCCTCACAGCATTTAAATCTATGTGGAGCTTGCCGGATTCATTGAAAATATAATTGAATAAAAGAGGGCTATCAACTTTTCAGCAATCTCTCTCCTTCCCCGAACAGACGTCTCATTCCCTTAGGACAGATATCTACAATATCATTGCAACCTCTTCCCATCAAAAGACATGAAAAGCAAGCACCTGCGGCACATTTAAGAAGCCAGCTCTGCACAAGAAAACTAACAGACATTAAAAGAGTCTCAGGAAAGGCAAGATGGAACAACCTACTTAACCTCGTCCTCACCAATCTATCTGTCGCAGATGCATCTGTCCATGACAGTATTGGTAGGAGTGACCACCACACAGTCCTTGCGGAGACGATGTCCCGTCTTCACATTAAGGACACCATCCAACGTGTTGTGTGGCACTACCACCATGCTAAATGGGATAGATACAGAATAGATCTAGCAGCTCAAAACTGGGCATCCATGAGGCGTTATGGGCCATCAGCAGCAGCAGAATTGTATTCCAGCACAATCTGTAACCTCATGGCCCGGCATATTCCTCAATCTACCATTACCAACATTCCAGGGGATCAACCCTGGTTCAATTAGGAGTAGCACCAGGCGTTCCTAAAAATGAGGTGCCAACCTGGTGAAGCTACAACACAGGACAACATGCATGCTAAACAGCAGAAGCACAAGGGAAAAACTTACTTGACCTCTGTTGGCCAGGGGCTGCAGAAGACTACTGAGCTTAATTCGAATTGCTATCAAAGACACTGACTTTTGAACTGAGGTGACCTGGAGTTCAGTCACTAGTCTGAACTGGCCAGAACCGGTTTGAATTCATTCCGCTTCTTAGAGGGACAAAGGAGCTTTGATGAGACACCAGGCCTTATTTAGAAAAGGAGTATTGAGGTGATGCTACCTAGCCCCTTGGAACAGAGCCAATCAGGGGATGACACTGACCACTCAAGGAATTTTAAGCCAACCGGAGAAGACAGCATCATTCGAAAAGACAGACTTGGAGTTAAAACTGAAGAATTGCAGGCTTGGTGTCAGAGAGTGTGTTTTTGAGGGAGACTCCGGAGACTATCCATCGTGGAAGTAGGGACCCTACGTCAGGGACGTAGAGACGATGTCGAGAGAGAGAGAGCGAATCGCCTGGCCAGCATTATCTCTCCTTTCCGGGTAATATAATATCCTTTCTATTCTGTGACCACTCAGGGAGTGTTAGTCAGGGAAACCTAGTGGGTGTGCGTTTAAATCCTACTTTGATTATAAAACTGTATAACCTGCTGTAAACTGCATGCCTATATCTAACTAGACGTATAAGCGGTATGTACATGATCTAATAACGTTAATAAAGCGAATTGAGAATTAAGAGAGAATTGACTCTTCCTCTGTGAACTAAGCCAAAACCGTTAACCGGTGACTTCCGGTCAACACCTCGTCCTCACCAATCTACCTGTCGCAAATGCATCTGTCCATGACAGTATTGGTAGGAGTGACCATCACACAGTCCTCGTGGAGACGAAGTCCCGTCTTCGCACTGATGACACCATCCAACATGTCGTGTGGCACTACCACCATGCTAAATGGGATAGATTCAGAACAGATCTAGCAGCTCAAAACTGGGCATCCATGAGGCGCTGTGCGCCATCAGCAGCAGCAGAATTGTATTCCAGCACAATCTATAACCTCATGGCCTGGCATATTCCTCACTCTACCATTACCAACAAGCCAGGGGATCAACCCTGGTTCAATGAGGAGTGTAGAAGAGCATGCCAGGAGCAGTACCAGGCGTACCTAAGAATGAGGTGCCAACCTGGAGAAGCTACGACTCAGGACTACATGCATGCTAAACAGCGGAAGCAATATGCTATAGACAGAGCTAAGCTATTCCACAACCAACAGATCAGATCAAAGCTCTGCAGTCCTGCCACATCCAGTCGTGAGTGGTGGTGGACAATTAAACAACTAACGGGAGGAGGAGGCTCTGTAAACAGAGGGGCAATTTTTTCACTCAAAGGGTGGTGAGTGTCTGGAACGAGCTGCCAGAGGCAGTAGTAGAGGAGGGTACAATTTTGTCTTTTAAAAAGCATTTGGACAGTTACATGGGTAAGATGGGTATAGAGGGATATGGGCCAATTGCAGGAAATTGGGACTAGCTTAGTGGTATAAACTGGGCGACATGGACATGTTGGGCCGAAGGGCCTGTTTCCATGTTGTAACTTCTATCCCCATCTTCAATGATTGCGGAGTCCAGCACGTGAGTGCAAAAGACAAGGCCGAACCGTTTGCAACCATCTTCAGCCAGAAGTGCCGAGTGGATGATCCATCTCGGCCTCCTCCCGATATCCCCACCATCACAGAAGCCAGTCTTCAGCCAATTCAATTCACTCCACGTGATATCAAGAAAAGGCTGAGTGCACTGGATACAGCAAAGGCTATGGGCCCCGACAACATCCCGGCTGTAGTGCTGAAGTCTTGTGCTCCAGAACTAGCTGCGCCTCTAGCCAAGCTGTTCCAGTATGGCTACAACACTGGCATCTACCCAACAATGTGGAAAATTGCCCAGGTATGACCTGTCCACAAAAAACAGGACAAATCCAATCCGGCCAATTACCGCCCCATCAGTCTACTCTCAATCATCAGCAAAGTGATGGAAGGTGTCTTCGACAGTACCATCAAGTGGCACTTACTCACCAATAACCTGCTCACCGATGCTCAGTTTGGGTTCCGTCAGGACCACTCGGCTCCAGACCTCATTACAGCCTTGGTCCAAACATGGACAAAAGAGCTGAATTCCAGAGGTGAGGAGAGGGTGACTGCCCTTGACATCAAGGCAGCATTTGACCGAGTGTGGCATCAAGGAGCCCTAGTAAAATTGAAGTCAATGGGAATCAAGGGGAAAACTCTCCAGTGGCTAGAGTCATACCTAGTACAAAGGAAGATGGTAGTGGTTGTTGGAGGCCAATCATCTCAGCCCCAGGACATTGCTGCAGGAGTTCCTCCGGGCAGTGTCCTAGGCCCAACCATCTTCAGCTGCTTCATCAATGACCTTCCCTCCATCATAAAGTCAGAAATGGGGATGTTCGCTGATGATTGCACAATGTTTATTTCCATTCACAACCCATCAGATAATGAAGCAGTCCGTGCCCGCATGCAGCAAGACCTGGACAACATTTAGGCTTGGGCTGATAAGTGGCAAGTAACATTCACGCCAGACAAGTGCCAGGCAATGACCATCTCCAACAAGAGAGAGTCTAACCACTTCCCCTTGATATGCAACGGCATTACCATCGCTGAGTCCCCCACCATCAACATCCTGGGGGTCACCATTGACCAGAAACTTAACTGGACCAGCCATATAAATAATGTGGCTACAAGATCAGGTCAGAGGCTGGGTATTCTGTGGCGAGTGACTCACCTCCTGACTCTCCAAAGCCTTTCCACCATCTACAAGGCAAAAGTCAGGAGTGTGATGGCATACTCTCCACTTGCTTGGATGAGTGCAGCTCCAACAACACTCAAGAAGCTCGACACCATCCAGGACAAAGCAGCCCGCTTGATTGGCACCCCATCCACCAACCTAAACATTCACTCCCTTCACCACCGGTGCACCGTGGCTGCAGTGTGTACCATCCACAGAATACACTGCTGCAACTCGCCAAGGCTTCTTCGACAGCACCTCCCAAACCCGCGACCTCTACCACCTAGAAGGACAAGGGCAGCTGGCACTTGGGAACATCACCACCTGCACATTCCCCTCCAAGTCACACACCATCCTGACTTGGAAATATATCGCCGTTCCTTCATCGTCGCTGGGTCAAAATCCTGGGACTCCCTACCTAACAGCACTGTGGGACAACCTTCACCACACTGACTGCAGCGGTTCAAGAAGGCGGCTCACCACCACCTTCTCAAGGGCAATTAGGGATGGGCAATAAATGCTGGCCTTGCAAGCGCGCCCAATCCCATGAACGAATAAAAAAAATTTTTTTTTTAATCTTAGGCTCAAATAAGGAAATTGCTGTACTCGATAATTATGCAAATCTTCATAAAGTCAAACAACTGCATGACACATGTTCCAGAGGGAAAGTCCCTTATCACTTTTCTTCTGCAGATTATCTGAGAAAACTGGTTAGGTAATTCTTTGTTTATTACATGATTTGCACTGCAGCCAATTACCAGGCTAGCTCAGTCACACTGAGGCAATGGGAATTAACCATGTAAAAGCCCAGATAGTTCATTCCATCTGTCTTATCAATGGCAGCCTCAGATGCCTGAAAACCAAGCAAGAAGGTATGGAGTGCAGGGGGGCTTTTATCAATTAACAACTTAACAACTTCCCAATTTGTTGGCCCACTTGTCCACAAAGGCAGTAGTGGAGAAAGTGGATAGAGTGGGACTCTCAATCGCAATGAGCACATAGAATTCATATTTCCCAGACTGCCCACCTCTGCCTTGCCCACTACCCGCAAGACAAGCACAGGTACATTTACAGTAAGTGTGACAGGAGCCAGTCAAGTTGTTTAGCATGACTCTGCACTCAATATTCAAATTGCATTGGCCATTAATGGGATCAGATGCAGCTTACAGTTTCTTGTACTTGTCCCAGAAAAAACTGTGGCAATGCAAACAAAATGGAGCCTCTGCCATGATTCTCACCGAGACTTGAAATGGATTTATTTATTTATTATCACTTCACCTGGCGTGTCTCTTACTCTACCCCCAATTCTTGTACTCCTGCTTAAAAATGTAGAAAAATCTGGGACAAGATCATTAGCTCCACTGATCAGGTCTTCTTAACTTGGCCACTCTCTTCACCAGTCTACCCATCACCTCTCAGGCATAAATTGAAGATACTGTTGTTGATAGCATTGCTTCGAGTTACCATTAATATGAAAAACCCACACACAAAGTGACATGATTTCCAGTACAGTTTTAGATACGAAAAGCTGAATAGACAGTAAAGATATAACTATTTCACACAGAGGGTGAATATATGGAAGAGCCTATCCAAAATGACAAAGTGAGTGAAGGATAATATAAATTTTAAGAGAGCACTTAATAGAAGTTAGGGGATGGGATAGAACAAATGTTAGCATTGACTGAGGGATTGGAGTAAAGGAGAGGGTCAGCATTATGGAGGGGATGGAGGAAATATAGAGGGTCAGCATTAATGGAGGGGATGAAGGAAAGGGTCAGCACTGACTGAGGGAAAAGAAAGAGTCAGTATTAACAGAGGGATTGGAGGAAAGGAGATGATCAGCATTGACTGAGGGGAAGGAGGGTGCCTGCATTAATTGACTATGTAAGGGGGAAGGAGAGGGTCAGCATGAACTCCTGGAGTGGCAGATAAAGAAACAATTAGCACGAACTGGGGCTGAGGGGTGAAAAGGAGAGTAACAGCTTGAATTGGGGCGGCGGTGGGGTGGGGTGGGGGGGGGGGGGGAAGAGAAGAGATGATAAAAGAAAACAGTGCCAGCTTTATCAGAATGGTAAAATACCAGCTTGAACAGGGTTTAAGCCATACGATGCTCCATATATCATGAAAGAGGTGTGACCAGCAAAGACTAACAGGACTTGACATCCTTCTGTTCTCTCTTTGTGCTGTGATAACCCCATTTAGTATTTTCCTTTAAACGTGTTGGTAAGTGGTTTGGAACGCTCACTGCTGTTGGTCTGTAAAGCAAGTGGGAAGCAAGTCCTCAAGGGCCTAGCAGACTTGGAACCTCCAGAAGTGAACAGGCCAATTGTCCAAGATTGGCTTTTGATTGGTTACGGCACCCATTTACTGTCAACATGCCAATCAGAATTTTTTTTTGTATAAGATTTTGATTTGATTACTTTTGTTTTCTGCATATAGCATTTTACTTCTTGGGCTGCTTTCAAAGCAACCAGATCAAGAAGATAATTTCCTGAAACCAGTTGGCAGTCTAAGGCTAACTATTTAACCTCTGCTGTTAATTCTTTAAAAAAATATGTAGGCAAGCTCTAGTGAATGCCACATGATATAGTCAGATCTTGAAATCCAGTAGTACCATCACTGCTGCTGCTGCCGCTACTATAACTAAAAGGTTAATGAGTGAGGCATAATTGAGCATTTTTTTGGGCAAAGAGGGGGAGGAATTTTGAGAGCTAGAAAATAAGAAGAAGCAGAAAAAGGGAACGTATGACAGATGTCAGGTTGATAATACAAGTGAGAACCAGGCTGAATATGGAAAGTTCAAAGGGGAAGTGAAAAAGGAAATAAGAGGGCAAAGAGAGAGCGTGAGACTAGACTGGTGGCTAACATAAAAGGGAATCCAAAAGTCTTCTATAGGCACGTAAACAGTAAACTGGTAGTAAGAGGAGGGGTGGGACTGATTAGGGATAAAAAAGATCGACGCATGGAGGGAGAGGTACTAAATGAGTACTTTGCATCTGTCTTTACCAAGGAAGAAGATGCTGCCAAAGTCACAGTAAAGAGGTAGTTGAGATACTGGATTGGCTAAAAATTGATAACGAGGAGGTACTAGAAAGGCTGGCTGTACTTAAAGTAAATAAGTTACCTGGTCCAGATGGGATGCATCCTGGGTTGCTGAGGGAAGTAAGGGTAGAAATTGCAGAGGTGCTGGCCATAGTCTTCCAATCATTCTTAGATACGGGGGTGGTGCCAGAGGACTTGAGAATTACAAATATTACACCCTTGTTCAAAAAAGGGTGCAAGGATAAATCCAGCAACTACAGGCCAGTCAATTTAACCTCGGTGGTGGGGAAACTTTTAGGAATTATAACCTGGGACAAAATTAACGGTCACTTGGACAAGTGTGGATTAATTAAGGAAAGCCATCATGGATTTGTTAAAGGCAAATCGTGTTTAATTAACTTGATTGAGTTTTTTTGATGAGGTAACAGAAAGGGTTGATGAGGCAATGCAGTTGATGTAGTGTATACAGGAATGCAAAAATATTTCAACAAAAAAATGCTCAATTATTAGACCATATCAACAGAGCCAGGGTTATTTGCAGTGTTTCAAGTCTAAAGTGCCACAAAATAGGCTTGTCATCAAAGTTGAAGACCATGGAACAAAAAGGGCAGTGGCAGCATGGATACGAAATTGGCTAAGTGAGAGGAAACAGAAATCAGTGGTGAACGGTTGTTTTTCGAATTGGAGAGAGATATACAGTGGTGTTCCCCAGAGGTCGGTACTAGGACCATTGCTTTTTTTGATATATATTAATGACTTGGACTTGGGTGTACAGGGCACAATTTCAAAATTTGCAGTTGACACAAAACTTGGCAGTGTAGTGAACAGTGAGGAGAATAGTGATGGACTTCAAGAGGATCGACAGGCTGGTGGAATGATCAGACACGTGGCAGATGAAGTTTAACGTAGAGAAATGTGAAGTGATACATTATGGTAGGAAGAACGAGGAGAGGCAATATAAACTAAAAGGTACAATTTTAAAAGGGATACAGGGACAGAGAGACCTGGGGATATATGTGCACAAATCATTGAAGGTGGCAGGGCAGATTGAGAAAGCGGTTAACAAAGTATATAGGATCCTGGGCTTTGTAAATAAAAGCATAGAGTACCAAAGCAAGGAAGTTATGACAAACCTTTATAAAACACGAGTTCCGCCACAACTGGAGTATTGTGTCCAATTCTGGACACCGCACTTTAGGAAGTATGTGAAGGCCTTAGAGAGGGTGTGCAGAAAAGATTTACCAGAACGGTTCCAGGGATGAGGGACTTCAGTTACGTGGATAGACTGGAGAAGATGGGGTTGTGCTCTTTAGAGCAGAGAAGGTTGAAAGGAGATTTGATTGAGGTATTCAAAATCATGAAGGGTCTAGACAGAGAAGATAGAGAGAAACTGTTCCCATTGGCGGAAGGGTCAAGAACCAAAGGACATAGATTTAAGGTGATTGGCAAAAGAACTAAAGGCAACATGAGGAAAAACTTTTTTTTAAAAACGCAGCGAGTGGTTATGATCTGGAATGCACTGCCTGAGGGGGTGGTGGAGGCAGATTCAATGATGGCTTTCAAAGGGAATTGGATAAGTACTTGAAGGGAAAAGATTTGCAGGGCTACAGGGATAGGGCAGGGGAGTGGGGCTAGCTGGATTGCTCTGGCATAGTGCCGGCCTGGGCTTGATGGGGTGATCGGTTACAACGTGGAAGGAGGCCATTCTATGATTCTAAACCCTTAGAATGCCACACAACTACGCATCTGAACAAGTTCTTTCACTGTAGGCCGTTAAGTATACTCACTTCTTGGCAACTTCTTCCCATTTTGTGGTGTAAAACGTGCCCAAGATTGATCTAGTCTCACTTGAATGTCATATCAAGTCAATCTCGAGTGTATAGACTTTTGATTGGGTGAAAACAATGGTCTTTGAAGTTGGTTTTCAGCCAATTTAAGCCCAACTACTTCCATCTACTATGATGGTAGGCAGAGGAAGAATAAATAAGATGCATAAAAAGAGTTTGAGTTAGAGAGTTGAAAGAAAAGATATAGAAAAATTATGAAGTCTGAAAAAAAAACAGAAAATGGTGACCGAATGGGAGGAAAAGGACAACAGGTCAAACAAAATACAAGAATTTCACATTTATTTTTTAGCAGTTATTTCTGTATTTGAGGTTATTATTGTGACAAATCAACTCCTAGAATTCAAATTGCTTAATTACTATAATAAATTTCTGTTTCAGCGTCACAAAACCAAATTGTAGATACCAAGTGCAACGATCAGTAACATCTGTCTGCTTAGTGGAACAACATGTACCTCTCAACTGCCACATAGTCAAGACCATCTGTACCCATTTCTCCAATTAAATTTAAACACAGTCCACAATGGGACTAGCCTCCTGATTTCCTTGACAGCAATGCAAGTTTTTACCCTCAGAATTTTTTAATCTGGTTCAAAGGCAAGCTTTGGAACAGGAAACATAAAACTTGTCTACACGGTGAATGGATATCAAAGAATGAAAAGGATGAGAGAGTGTGCTCAGCCATTCACTGAAAGTATCCAGTTACTGCAAAACTAATGTCAAAAGGTAAGTACCAGATATCCCTCAACAACATTTGATTAATAAAACAAAACCATCATAACCTTCAACAACTCATTGGTCAAGTGACATTTAGGGTAAAATGTATCATTTTGGGCACCCAGCTGCAAGACATATGTATTGGGAATAGTTCAGAGGACTCGAGGATAGTTTCAGGACTTCAAAGTCTTACTATGGAGAGACATTAAAAGCTGAACTAGATTTTTATGTTGCAATTTTCTCCTCTCTTGAAGACCTCAAATTTTGTTGGAGTTCCACAGATGCCACCACATCTCCGGTACTTCACCATAGTAGGTTAAGTTACAAGGAGAGATTACACAAATTGGGGTTGTAGTCTCTGGAGTTTCGAAGGTTAAGGGGTGATCTGATCGAAGTTTATAAGATATTAAGGGGAACAGATAGGGTGGATAGAGAGAAACTATTTCTGCTGGTTGGGGATTCTAGGAGTAGGGGGCACAGGCTAAAAATTAGAGCCAGACCTTTCAGGAGCGAGATTAGAAAGCATTTCTACACACAAAGGGTGGTAGAAGTTTGGAACTCTCTTCCACAAATGGCAATTGATACTAGCTCAATTGCTAAATTTAAATCAGAGATAGATAGCTTTTTGGCAACCAAAAGGTATTAAGGGATCTGGGCCAAAGGCAGGTATATGGAGTTAGATCACAGATCAGCCATGATCTTATCAAATGGGGGAGCAGGCACGAGGGGCTGAATGGCCTACTCCTGTTCCTATAGTATATATGAAGGGCCACTTAGAAAACACTTGGGGGGGGGGGGGGGGGGGGGGGGCGGGAAAAATAGGTGAAATTCAACTTTGGCAGGTGCATGAAACGGGCGGCAGCAGATCGCTTGTTTTACACCTTGCCCGATTTCCCTTTAGTTGAACCGATCCTCTGCTGCCCATTTTGCACCTCTGCCGAAGTTGAATTTCACCCCTTAAGCGCAGCAGCCCATGGAAGGCATCACAGCCCAGATCAATGGTATTCTCACCGGACATCCCCACACAAATGAACTTTTCAGCATGGGGTGACTAGACAGCAATCAGTTGTGAGGGCAGTGGCTGATTCTTTTCAAAAATAAATACAAGAATATGCTAGAAATACACAGATCAGATGAGAGTAATTGCCCTTCACTGCAGCATTTGACTGAGAATGGGATCAAGGAGCCTTAGCAGAACTGAGGTCAGGGAAGAGCCTTGAGTGGCTGAAGTCATATTTAGCATACGCAAAGATGGTCGTGGCTGTCGAGGGACAATTATCACAGCCCAGGGTCACTGTAGGAGTTCTTCAGGGCAGTGTCCTCAACCAACCTCAGCTGCTTCAACAATGACCTTCCCCTCCATCATACGGTCAGGAGTGGCGTTCACTATTTTGAGATATTAGAAAAGTACTTGCATCACTCAAACAAGATATTATATAGACTGAAGCAAGACTACACGGAGGACATGTAATGAGTAGATTTATTCGAGAGTTTTTGATATCGTCACAGTAGAAACCGGAAAGTATGCAACCTTCGACATTTCCCTACCAAAATTTGTAACATTTTACCTAGATTTACATACATTTTAAATAATTATATCATGTAGAACATTTATTTTTTTTTAACATTCATTTATTTTTTTTAAATTGAACAACTTCTTGCTTCCAGCTGCAGCAGTGCTGTGACAACGAATTAGTGATTTCCCCTCACCTCAGTTCCTTTTAACTAACTTGCACACCGATTGTATTCAAGGAAAATAAATCTCTTTGGTTGCAAAGTGGATATTACACAGAAAGAATTGCTCTGCATTAGTAAGGCAATTTGAGCACACTATTCAAAATATTTTCATCAGACACAAACTGTTCTAAAAATCAAAATGTTTCAAATGACAATCCATCAATATTAGAGTCAAAAAACACTTCAGGGATTTTCTTTTTAAAAAAAGGTTAGCTTTCCACAGCAAATTAAACAGAAATCAAACATAATTTGTTCAGTTATTCTCAATCCCTGAAGTTCCATTTGAGATGAGGAGGGAAGTTTTCTAAACATACAGTCCAGTCCTCTTTAACTCTTGTGTAGGCACACTTTATCCATGGCTTGAAGGATACTGTAAAAAGGAGATATATGGTGGGTTATTCAAATGGTTTATATATTCACTATGAAATATAAATATTGCTGGATCATCAAGAAAGTAGAAGATACCAAGGACTTTCACAGAACTGGACTCAAAATACTACTGAGCATTATAGGAGGAGGGAGTAGTCTTCAAAAAAACTCATGAAAAGTACTGTAATTGCTTACATGATGCCTCTCTTTCCCTGCATGCAAACAAGAGTCATAAGGATTACAAATGTATCCCTACCCCTCTCCATTTTATTCATTTGTGTTTTATGCCACATCAATGCACAATGCAATGTGTATAGGGGCAGAGAGCGAGAGAGAGAGAGAGGCAGACAGACAAACAGGCAGAGAGGCAGGCAGACAAACAGACAGACAGACAGACAGGCAGAGAGAGAAAGAGAGGCAGGCAGGCAGACAGACAGAGAGAGAGAAAGAGAGAGGCAGGCAGACACAGAGAGAGCGAAAGAGAGAGGCAGGGAGACAGACAGACAGACAGGCAGGCAGACAGAGAGAGAGAGGCAGGCAGGCAGACAGAGAGAGAGGCAGGCAGGCAGACAGAGAGAGAGGCAGGCAGGCAGACAGAGAGAGAGGCAGGCAGGCAGACAGAGAGAGAGGCAGGCAGGCAGACAGAGAGAGAGGCAGGCAGGCAGACAGAGAGAGAGGCAGGCAGGCAGACAGAGAGAGAGGCAGGCAGGCAGACAGAGAGAGAGGCAGGCAGGCAGACAGAGAGAGAGGCAGGCAGGCAGACAGAGAGAGAGGCAGGCAGGCAGACAGAGAGAGAGGCAGGCAGGCAGACAGAGAGAGAGGCAGGCAGGCAGACAGAGAGAGAGGCAGGCAGGCAGACAGAGAGAGAGGCAGGCAGGCAGACAGAGAGAGAGGCAGGCAGGCAGACAGAGAGAGAGGCAGGCAGGCAGACAGAGAGAGAGGCAGGCAGGCAGACAGAGAGAGAGGCAGGCAGGCAGACAGAGAGAGAGGCAGGCAGGCAGACAGAGAGAGAGGCAGGCAGGCAGACAGAGAGAGAGCGCGAGGCAGAGAGAGAGAGCGCGAGGCAGAGAGAGAGAGCGCGAGGCAGAGAGAGAGAGCGCGAGACAGAGAGAGAGAGCGCGAGACAGAGAGAGAGAGCGCGAGACAGAGAGAGAGAGCGCGAGACAGAGACGCAGGCAGGCAGAAAGGCAGGCAGAAAGGCAGGCAGAAAGGCAGGCAGAAAGGCAGGCAGAAAGGCAGGCAGAAAGGCAGGCAGAAAGGCAGGCAGGCAGAAAGGCAGGCAGGCAGGCAGACAGACAGGCAGGCAGACAGAGAGAGAGGGGCAGGCAGACAGAGAGAGAGGGGCAGGCAGACAGAGAGAGAGGGGCAGGCAGACAGAGAGAGAGAGGGGCAGGCAGACAGAGAGAGAGAGGGGCAGGCAGACAGAGAGAGAGAGAGGGGCAGGCAGACAGAGAGAGAGAGAGGGGCAGGCAGACAGAGAGAGAGAGAGGGGCAGGCAGACAGAGAGAGAGAGAGGGGCAGGCAGACAGAGAGAGAGAGAGGGGCAGGCAGACAGAGAGAGAGAGAGGGGCAGGCAGACAGAGAGAGAGAGAGGGGCAGGCAGACAGAGAGAGAGAGAGGGGCAGGCAGACAGAGAGAGAGAGAGGGGCAGGCAGACAGAGAGAGAGAGAGGGGCAGGCAGACAGAGAGAGAGAGAGGGGCAGGCAGACAGAGAGAGAGAGAGGGGCAGGCAGACAGAGAGAGAGAGAGGCAGGCAGGCAGACAGAGAGAGAGAGAGGCAGGCAGGCAGACAGAGAGAGAGGCAGGCAGGCAGACAGAGAGAGAGGCAGGCAGGCAGACAGAGAGAGAGGCAGGCAGGCAGACAGAGAGAGAGGCAGGCAGGCAGACAGAGAGAGAGCGCGAGGCAGAGAGAGAGAGCGCGAGGCAGAGAGAGAGAGCGCGAGACAGAGAGAGAGAGCGCGAGACAGAGAGAGAGAGCGCGAGACAGAGAGAGAGAGCGCGAGACAGAGAGAGAGAGCGCGAGACAGAGACGCAGGCAGGCAGAAAGGCAGGCAGAAAGGCAGGCAGGCAGGCAGACAGAGAGAGAGGCAGGCAGGCAGACAGAGAGAGAGGCAGGCAGGCAGACAGAGAGAGAGCGCGAGGCAGAGAGAGAGAGCGCGAGGCAGAGAGAGAGAGCGCGAGGCAGAGAGAGAGAGAGCGCGAGACAGAGAGAGAGAGCGCGAGACAGAGAGAGAGAGCGCGAGACAGAGACGCAGGCAGGCAGAAAGGCAGGCAGAAAGGCAGACAGACAGGCAGGCAGACAGAGAGAGAGGGGCAGGCAGACAGAGAGAGAGGGGCAGGCAGACAGAGAGAGAGGGGCAGGCAGACAGAGAGAGAGAGGGGCAGGCAGACAGAGAGAGAGAGGGGCAGGCAGACAGAGAGAGAGAGGGGCAGGCAGACAGAGAGAGAGAGAGGGGCAGGCAGACAGAGAGAGAGAGAGGGGCAGGCAGACAGAGAGAGAGAGAGGGGCAGGCAGACAGAGAGAGAGAGAGGGGCAGGCAGACAGAGAGAGAGAGAGGGGCAGGCAGACAGAGAGAGAGAGAGGGGCAGGCAGACAGAGAGAGAGAGAGGGGCAGGCAGACAGAGAGAGAGAGAGGCAGGCAGGCAGACAGAGAGAGAGGCAGGCAGGCAGACAGAGAGAGAGGCAGGCAGGCAGACAGAGAGAGAGGCAGGCAGGCAGACAGAGAGAGAGGCAGGCAGGCAGACAGAGAGAGAGGCAGGCAGGCAGACAGAGAGAGAGCGCGAGGCAGAGAGAGAGAGCGCGAGGCAGAGAGAGAGAGCGCGAGACAGAGAGAGAGAGCGCGAGACAGAGAGAGAGAGCGCGAGACAGAGAGAGAGAGCGCGAGACAGAGAGAGAGAGCGCGAGACAGAGAGAGAGAGCGCGAGACAGAGAGAGAGAGCGCGAGACAGAGACGCAGGCAGGCAGAAAGGCAGGCAGAAAGGCAGGCAGGCAGGCAGACAGAGAGAGAGGCAGGCAGGCAGACAGAGAGAGAGGCAGGCAGGCAGACAGAGAGAGAGCGCGAGGCAGAGAGAGAGAGCGCGAGGCAGAGAGAGAGAGCGCGAGGCAGAGAGAGAGAGCGCGAGACAGAGAGAGAGAGCGCGAGACAGAGAGAGAGAGCGCGAGACAGAGAGAGAGAGCGCGAGACAGAGAGAGAGAGCGCGAGACAGAGACGCAGGCAGGCAGAAAGGCAGGCAGAAAGGCAGACAGAGAGAGAGGGGCAGGCAGACAGAGAGAGAGAGAGGGGCAGGCAGACAGAGAGAGAGAGAGAGAGGGGCAGGCAGACAGAGAGAGAGAGAGAGAGGGGCAGGCAGACAGAGAGAGAGAGAGAGAGGGGCAGGCAGACAGAGAGAGAGAGAGAGAGGGGCAGGCAGACAGAGAGAGAGAGAGAGAGGGGCAGGCAGACAGAGAGAGAGAGAGAGAGGGGCAGGCAGACAGAGAGAGAGAGAGAGAGGGGCAGGCAGACAGAGAGAGAGAGAGAGAGGGGCAGGCAGACAGAGAGAGAGAGAGAGAGGGGCAGGCAGACAGAGAGAGAGAGAGAGAGGGGCAGGCAGACAGAGAGAGAGAGAGAGAGGGGCAGGCAGACAGAGAGAGAGAGAGAGAGGGGCAGGCAGACAGAGAGAGAGAGAGAGAGAGGGGCAGGCAGACAGAGAGAGAGAGAGAGAGGGGCAGGCAGACAGAGAGAGAGAGAGAGAGGGGCAGGCAGACAGAGAGAGA